>NC_136310.1:1106112-1338612 GCF_964198595.1 Lampetra fluviatilis
TTACGCTCAAACAGACGCTCAGCGTGAACCGGGCGGCTGGATGTTGTCTCGGAGAAGGATGAGGTGTGGGTCAGGGCAGTGAGCAAACACCTATGAGCACCTGGGTTCAAACCCAGATCCTGGGTCTATCTCTATGAAAGCTGATGCTCTAGTCAATGCAGAGTCAAAACCTGAGTCATGGGTTCAAGGCCTGGCACTGGTTGTCTCTCGGACAGCTGATGACAATGTAAGGGCACCTGTGAGATCTTGGGTTTACAATCGCTGCGTGGCTGGGCTGTCTCTCAGAGGGCTGCAGTGCGTGTCAGAAACATCTCAGCCTGCACCGCTGAGCTCTTGTGTTCCCGCTCTGAGTTACCGCTCCGTGTAAAAGGATGCCCGCGAATGTACGGGTCAACGGTCCCGGTCCAGTCACCTATCCGTCGACGCCAAATTCACCTTGCTCAACACAGCCCGCCGTGAATCTGTGTCCGGTGTTGTCCCGAGTAAACCACTGCACAAAGTGGAACGAGCGCCGTTCCCAGTCACGTGGAATAATGTCCTGCTGCTGCGTGCCCACTTTGGGTGTTCTGGGAACTTTGCTGTCCTTCACCCGCAGCACGACGTTTGGCTACGTACGGCGCGAAAGAAGTTCAACATACGTACGTACAATTCACGGAGTGGCCCCTTCCCACTCTCCGTACTCCCCGCCCCACACCGTACCTGTCTAACGAGTAAGCCAACCCTATTACTCTAAATGGTACGATGGGGGGAGGTTTGATGGGGGCACGCGTGGAGCACGGGGCCCAACCTGGCGGACATCGCCGCCGCGTGGCTGCTGCAGCCGCGTCGTGCCGCGCTCTTTACGTCAGCGGCGGTGAACACAAAGCTGCCGAGCCTCTCTGCTCGTGTTCCGGACGGCGTGTCGCGTTGCGCAGAGTCAACACCACGTGCTCGCCCTCGCCTCGCCAACCCACGAGTCCCTTCTACTGTTTGTTGCTCAGTTTATCTGCCCGTGCAGGTGTTGTGACGTCCGTGCCTGGCGTAAGTCGCCGTGAACATCATTGTTTCTCCTGGACTTTGTAGTTTGAGTTCATAAGCGAGTAACGTCCTGCACGCAAGTTTTATTTTAAAGGTTAAGACAAAATAAACGCGTGCGCGTTTCTTGTCGACAATGTACAGGGATAGGTCATTGTCACACGCAGGAATTGTAACTCAGATTTACTAAAACCTCATCTTTGATGGCCGATGTTAAAGGATACGAACGGACTGGCAAATATTCATGAAACTCTTTCTCCAACATTAAACGTTTAGCATAGCAATGGCCTGTTTAAGGGCTTAGGGTAGACAGGGCAATTGAAGGGAGTGCCCTGGAAAGCTGACAAAGTAGAATCATTCCGGGTTCATTGTAGCAAGGCCGTAATTATACTATTTATTGGGGGGGACACATCTCCCCCAATATTCAAATATGCTCAAAATGTCCCCCCCAATATATTGCTATGAAAAATTTAAAAAAATAATAATTGCTATGCTATGTAAATAAAAACAATTTGCTAAACCTTGGCCACAATATCTGGACTTGTCTTCATATAACAATGCATATATTTATGTTAAAATTATTGTGGTTATGGTTGTACTTTATTAATCCATAATCTCTGCCATTACATACAATGAAACAAGAAAAGGTAAAAAAGAAAAACAGAGCAATGTAATACACTATTAGACATCCCATGTGTTAGTGATTTTTTTATATTTTAGGCAGAAAATTAGTTTTCAAATTTGGATTTTTTTTTCTGGGGGGGGGGGGGGGGACGACCCCAGACCCCCTGGAAGATTTGGTCCCCCCCAATGTTGACTCCATGGCTACGGCCTTGCATTGCAGTGACACGACTCTTCCGCGTTCATTAAATGCTGTCTGTGATGAAGCACCCACAAATACAGTTATAGCTCAGGCTGTAGCGATCGCCTCTCTGTCTCTCTCTCGAGGTTCGATGAATTGTCGCCAATCAGGGTGACGACTGGATTGAAGAGCTGTCGCGTCGGAACGACGACTCTGGGTGAGGGCGACGTGACGGAGGCAGCAGAAACCGAACTCTGGTTAAGAGTCGGGGCTCATGCATCATTCACGCAGCGTGCTACGCGAGGCTGGAATGGACACTTACAAGTTAAAAAGGCACAAAAGCCTTTCCAGGGCAGTGAACTATAATTCTGATTTGGAAGAAAGTCGCTGGTTCACATGGCACGACGCAGCAGCGTATATGTATCAACGCCTCGCTGTTCCCTCCTCCCCAGTGCTATTATCTTTGCAAATGTACTCTCTTGATGATAATTAAATAGATAGACCCGATGGTGCCAGTTGGTGGGTGGTTCTTGAGATAGCCTTTGAGAAAATGTATACTTTAATCAGTCTATGCTGAGCTCATGCCATTTCCTTCCACGCGAAACAACAGTGGAGTTAAACCAAACATCGCAAATTGCAAGGCCCTCCTAAAAACAAGGATGCTTTCCTGTACGCACAAAGGTCATTATAAATAAATCATTAACATTAAATCTCAACGGCGAAGGGCATTAACATTCCCTGTGCTGCCGGCCACCAGACGGTTGGCGATCCACCAAGCGTCTGGCGGCCTACGGTGGTGGCCACCAGACGCAAGAGTCACTAAATTATTTTTGCGATTCGCCAACCAAATACCGTCAGCTAACGCTCTGCGGTGGGGCCACGTAGCGGAGCTGGCGCGTGCCTGCGGGCAACATATTAACGCCACGCGCCAAACGCGCAGAGGGTACGACCTCACACGTCCCTTCATGGCCTTTGATCTCCCTCTTGTTGATCTAACTTTCAAGTCACGGATCTGCTTCTCTTTGTCTCTCGGCGGGCCCGAGCTCGGCGCGCCGCTCCCAAGGGCCTTCGCAGGCCGGATGCTGAAGCACCTGGGTGGCGGTCAAGAGGCCGGCCTCTAAAAGAGATGGCCCAGGCGGTGACCCAGGACGTGAAGGTGCGGTGGGGAGGGGATGTGGAGATGATGGCCCAGGACAGGAGTGAGTGGAGGAGTAAGAGGAGCGGCAAGGCTGAGCCCACACTGGTGGTGGTGGTGGGGGGGTAGCACCGTCTCTTGTTTGCCACTGCAGTACACACGTTGTGTTCTACGTCTCAGGGACTCTCCAGCCCGCACACGCGATAGGGCGGCGATTGTCTGTGTTATATAGATTTATAATTAACTTAGTTCACAATGTACGTGGCCAACAGTGCTCATTGGAGGTTTGCCGTTGGTGACCCTAAGCCAGTGGCAGGAATAATTCCTGAGGCGGGTGTCTCTCTTTTTACAACAGACACGACTGACTTCACACAACATAGTTAATGAATCTCATCTAATTTCATATTTATAGAGCACCTTCACTGAAGGCGCTTAACGTAGTTTAAAAAACGGTGACAGAATATAATGATGTCGATAGCAGGCGCTTGCAAGGGTTGGTGACCGCGATAGAGGGTACCAAGGAACCACGAAAGTCCAAGAGGTTGTTCATTACCCGACTGTAGAACTAGTATTCTTAGGTTTTTTCGGTAAAGTCACGTAGGTAAAAAAATAAAATTAATAAAAGTATAATAAAATAAAATAATTATTTTACTTTTATTCATTTAAATGTTTTACCTACGGGACTTTACCGAAAAAACCTAATAATATGAATCCTTGCAGTCACGAAAGCTTCAAATCTAAAATGTAAAACTAGCCTGAACGTCAAACTATTTTTTCAAGTTCAGTTTGGATTTATCCAAATTAAGTTCAAACCCAAACTGAATAGAACGTGGGCTGTTCCTAGTGCGGCCCTCTGTGACAGGGCTGAGGCCATCAACTCGCTGCACTGGAGAATCCGGCGGGTGTAATCACGCCCGTCTCCCCCGAGTCCAACTCAGCGTGTCAACGGTACCACAGCCCAGTGCTCTCACCTCTGAGCCACACGGACACCTCAAACGTTTAAAACATTTGATCGACTCCTGCTGAGTGATGACGGGTTTAGTTGACGACTCATACCTGAGCTCAATGCTTCGTGAAAACATAGCTAACAATTTTAGTTTAATATTTTGCTGGATGTCATTCATCTTGGGTGCTTGCATAGACCTTTGTCCCTATATTTTGACAGCTTTTGTTCTTTTTTTTCCAGCCTTGCTACACCGTGTTCACAGCCCAGCCGAGTTGCTTCACACGTGCATCACCCCCAAAACACCGCAAATAAAGTTCCAGGCCACGCACATGTTGAGACAAACCCCTGAATCAGAGGGCGAAAGTGTCACCTTAATTTTCAAAATAAAAAAACCCCATTAATGAAGCTGTCAGCACAGACCGGAATCACGAACATACGTCCTTCGCATCAAAAAGCACGAGGTTACATTACGATTAAACAATCTCGTCATCATCTAGCCATATCATCTAGCCATGCCTTCCGTGTCCTCCTGATGGGGTAAGGAAGCCCCCTTTGCAGGTGAGGGTTCGTGTGTTTCCGCTCCGGCTAAACCGCCACCAAGGCACTTCCGCACCGAGATCACCGACAAAAAATGACAAGTTGAAACGAACCAACCGGCACGACACGGACAATTCTTACCTTGAACTTTTGCATGGCTTTCAGGGGCAATATTCCATCAACGGTCAAAATTGACTCAACAAAATATTCGTCTCGGCCCCGCCTCTGCCAACGTCGACGCCGCCACCGCGACCGGCAACCACGCCAAACGCTGAACACAAAACGGCGTCCCGATATCCGGACCGCGAGCGCGCGTGCTCCGACTGTTCCGCCGCGGAAGACGCCTCGCGCTCGGAGCGGCGGGGGCGTTCGTCGCGTGATCGCCCCACCGCACGTTTATTATATTTGGACGTCGTTTCTTTCGCGGCGAGCAACACCCCCCCCACCCTCAAAACCGCGTCTCGGCCGCCCGCACAATGCCGCGGCGGTGTTTGCCGTAACCCGAGCCGGCCGCGGGACATAACGCAAGGTGTTCATTGTGGGCTGCGAGGTGCGCGCAGCGCGGCAATAACTCGCGCCATGGTGATGCACCTCGACGGGCGGCAGCTGCGTGCGCACAGCTCTCAAATTCGGCGCCCCCCCCCCCTCGCCACCACCGCCACCACCACCCGTCAGCACCCAGAGCGGCCACGGATGTGCATTGTTACTGCCCTGAGCAAATATGCACACGTTTACAATACTGTAATTATAGCGATTGGTTTGTCGCATTGTTTCATTTTTTGTGTCCGCCTTTCTTTCTTTCGTCGTGTGTCTGATGGTTTATTTAGATGTGTACGTTGATTAACTTGTTGCCTTCTATGGGTTTAAGGCACTGGCAGTGACGCGCTTGAAATCGACGTCACTCCTTTGATGCGTCGACTGTGAAATGTGGACGATTGTACTGCGAGATCTTTATTTCTAATCGGGCATGATTCGTGTTTGTCTGCCAGCCGGCTACTCTGCCGATCGAACCTCCCCGGCTGCGGCAAACCATCTGATGCGACTTCTCCCCCCCCCACCCCCACCTGTCATCCACAATATTGTCAACACAACATTCCACCACCGACTCCACCGCGGAGTTTTAGTCATCAGACGACAACACGACCGCCCTGCAACGACAACACGACCGCCCTGCAACGGTTCTGAATGGGCACTTTACCTTACGGCGTGACACAGACGCGACGATTGAACCAAACGCTTGGCCTCTAAACTCAGGGCAGAGCCACTCCCCGTTGGCGAGCTGTTAACTACCTCGCTTGGTGTACAGGAGGTTGTGGGTCCAAATCAAACCCTGACGCCTGCTGCTGAATATTTGGAGTTTGCGTGTCTCTCTCTCCGTGGTCGCGTGGATTTGTCTCCGGGTCCTCCGGTCTTTGCCTCCACGTTTAGAATCAACGTCTCTCCGCGTTTAGGCTATTTGGCTGCCATACATTTCCACGTGATAAGCCACTTCGTTGAGCTATAATTTGTGGCCAGGTCGCTTCTGAAAAAAAGAGCTACGTAGCTCAGTGGGCCTTCGCTTCAGTCTAGTTCTGGTTTCTAAAAACGCACGAGTGACACACGAGTGAGCGGCCTCAGCCCTGACTTGGGGCCCAGGCTGAGCTCGTGGAAATTGCCGAGCGCGGCTGGACCCATGATTAGAGCCGGGAGTCTGAGCCGTGGCCAAATATACAGGCCGAACGCCAAAGTAACAACAAGATCAATTCCACCATAAATGACGCAGCATTAATTTTGAACGTAAATAAAGACAGCAAACGTTGAGGTCAGAATTTCGCTCTCCCCCCCACCACACCTCTCTCTCTCTCTCTGTTTCCCTTCGTGTTGCACAACACGGAGGACACGGCAGCGAACCGACTTGGGGCTTGGGCTGGGATCGTGTTCGCAGGGCGAGGTGCGGCAGGGGTTAGAGAGCTCACGGACGCGGCGCCGGGGGGGACAGGAAATTAAACGCTCTCTGTTTGGCCTGCCGAACGAGAGGCTGTATAGAGCAATCACTCGACCTGCGCGTGGACCCTGCTCAGCACCGCTTTGTCATTTGTACCCTATAATAGAGATTTTTTTTCGGTTAGATCGCGTAAATATAAATGTGTCGGAAAATCCGTCATCACCCGACACAGCCAATTAGTAAGGTTTGTCACATGAACAAAACGTGGCAATTAGTTACTAGTTCAGCACACAGTCGTGTTGGAGAGTAAACCCACAACATTCGAGTACGACGTTTCACCGTTAATGACAACCAGCCTCATCAGGCGACAGCCAAAATTGTGGAGAAATCCTTCTGTTTCACATTCATACTTACACGATCTAACCGAATACACCTCTATTCTGGATATTATTGGTCACGAAATCCTACGTGTTTATTTGTACCCTCTTTTGTGATTATATTTAAATGCACATTACGTTTTGAACAAATGTTAACACCCATTTTATTTTTGTCCGAGCCATTAAATCACCCTGAGAGCACTCAGACCATCTGAGAATCGCAGGCGTTAGAGCCTTTGGCTCCGGCAGTAAAGGACTGAACATATCTGTGTGACGCTTTAAGCGTTACTCCCTTGACTCAGCTGGTGGCTATGCACATGGCCCTTAAACCCAGCACTGCGGAGGTGAGGGGTGGTGGATCGCACGAATGATGTGGAGCTCCATCCCTCTGGGCTTCGAGGTGCCATACCCCGGCTTGCCAGGAGAATGGCAGTACACCAACATGTCGACTAATCTCCACGTCCCATCTGTATGGGATTCAGTGTTGCTCCCTCGCACGTGTCGGTTTTCTCCAGATGACCCGCCTCTTCTTCTCCTATGACCGACCGCCTCTCTCCAAGAAATAAACGACGATGACTCGGCTGGAACAAGATTAGTACGGTTGGCCACGTACAGTGCGAAAGTTCAACAACATAGATACATACATGCGATGGTGGTGATGGTGTTGGCGATGGTGACGACGGTGGTGATGGTGGTGTTTATGGTGACGACGGTGGTGGTGATGGTGGTGGTGACAGTGGTGATGATGAGGTTGGTGATGGTGGTGATGGTGGTGTTGATGGTGACGACGGTGGTGGCGATGGTGGTGATGGTGGGGGCGGTGGTGACGACGGTGGTGGTGACAGTGGTGATGATGAGGTTGGTGATGGTGGCGATGGTGGTGGCGGTGGTGGTGATGGTGGGGGTGGTGACGACGGTGGTGGCGATGGTGGTGATGGCGGGGGTGGTGACGACGGTAGTGGTGACAGTGGTGATGATGAGGTTGGTGATGGTGGCGATGGTGGTGGCGGTGGTGGTGATGGTGGGGGTGGTGACGATGGTGGTGGAAGTGACTCTAAGGAAGCAGACCCCACTCCGCTCGGTACACACATTAGTCACAACAGGTACACGAGCGCACACAAGCAGGCAGTAAATTAAAAAAGAATAACAACAGTAATTAAAAGCAAACAAAACCAAAAGACAGAAATAAATATACTGCCAAAATCAACATTTTAAAAAGCCCCGAGTAAACAACGATGCATGCGCCTGACGGTTAGCGACGGGGCTAGCGGCATTGCGGGTGCACACGGCCAAGGCGCGAGAGTGAGCGGCTCGCCCTGCCACGGCGACACCTGGGAGAACACCTGGGAGAACACCTGGGAGACACCTGGGAGGACACCTGGGAGAACACCTGGGAGACACCTGGGAGAACACCTGGGAGACACCTGGGAGACACCTGGGAGGACACCTGGGAGAACACCTGGGAGGACACCTGGGAGAACACCTGGGAAAACACCTGGGAGGACACCTGGGAGAACACCTGGGAGACACCTGGGAGGACACCTGGGAGACACCTGGGAGGACACCTGGGAGACACCTGGGAGGACACCTGGGAGACACCTGGGAGGACACCTGGGAGGACACCTGGGAGGACACCTGGGAGGACACCTGGGAGACACCTGGGAGACACCTGGGAGGACACCTGGGAGGACACCTGGGAGACACCTGGGAGACACCTGGGAGGACACCTGGGAGGACACCTGGGAGGACACCTGGGAGACACCTGGGAGGACACCTGGGAGGACACCTGGGAGGACACCTGGGAGAACGACGACGATGGGTGCCTCCGTCTAAAAATATATATAAAACGATGCGAGTCATTTAAATAAAAAAAAACTGAAATGTTACCTCCTTGATTTGAAGCTTCCGTGACTGTAGGAATCCATACTCTTTGGTTCTTTCGGTAAAGTCACGTAGGTACCATAGAGTATGAAATGTTAACTGATGTCGTTTGGTTTGTAAATGCTCTAGTCATGGAGAGTATTAAATCTATCCACTGCTGGATGAAAGCCTCCCTGTGCCATGGGGTTCTGCGCAAGGGTGCTCTGGACTTGTTGGGGGCCACGGGATGGGTTTATATTTAACTAGTAGTAATTGGTGTCACCCATGGCCAGGAATAAAACTGCGCCACCGCTCAACCGATTCACGACAAAATGTCTATTATAATAATATTGCACAGCATAGCCTGGGTCCCAAGACGTGTTCAAGAGGGTCCTCTACTGCATTGAGGTGTCTGGCCAATACCATTAGCAAGTGCTTGATTTCACGTGGAAGGAAACCGGAGACCCCAGAGAAAACCCACCGAGCTTACGAGGGCGTATCGCTCAAAACTCCACACAAATAGATTCAAGAATCCATCACTGTGTCCCCATCTACCTTTCCGTCCAATAATTATCCCATTTAATTACCAACCTACGCTCTCCGGCTTGCTGAGATTGCGAGATATGAGATCTGGCGCGTTCAAGGTAATTTGATCGTGGATATTAAATCTAATTGATTGAACAAGCATGAACACGGGTGATACTGAGGGCAAAGTCCATTGATATAATCGGTGAATTCCGATTAAACTTGAACTTGGGGTGGCGTTCATTTCTGCGGGCAGCACTGAGCCAAAGGTGGAAATTCCACATTCTTATGGATGGGACATCCCTGTTGATTTGACAACCACTGGCAACCTCTCACCGCGAGGTACGTATTTTGAATTGTGCTTACAGTATCACCTGGCCAGTGCTGTCTTAACAGTAACAATATCTTACGTGACGAACACACACACCGCCTGACACGTTGTTAACACAATAAGGGTGGAGCAGCAGCAGTGGACAGCGCAACGCACTCCGAGCTCGGCCACCCGAGACCACGACGCTGCCGCCACGAACGTCAGCGACGAGTGAAATCTGACCCAGTCGTTTTCATGAATCGGCACTGACCCGTGTGGTGAAGTATGGTCAAACACCCCCCCCCCCCCAAAAAAAAAAAATCCCACCCAACGACAGCCTTCATTCATGCTGGACTTGACAAAAGCTCTGTAAATTATCATCATCATTATCATCACATGATATGATCATCATTACAATATCCCTTGTTCATCGTACATTTCTTACAGGATGTGCAAACACACAAGTACCTTCCCGTACAGCTGCACGTCGCTATATTCCAATCAAGGTCTCCGTTTCAGCAGTGGCCCTTCCTGCCACAGAAACGTGGAATGTCCATCGCTGACTCGAGGCTGTCAGGCAGGAGACGAGGACCTCTCCACGGCACTTTGCCGTCGCCTCACTTAGAGGACGGCAGACACGTCAACTCGGCGATCTCTCGCCCGCATTGTCAACGAACTCTCGAGCAGACAGCGCGAGCACCTGCCCGGGGGTCGGCAGACCGGCGCGTGCGAGGGGCTCCGTACCTGAAGACCGTCCGTCTCTCTCTCCGCTCCTGGCTGGATGTGCGGTAGAAATGCCGCACGCGTCTGCGTGCGTGTCTGCGTGCGTGTCTGCGTGCGTGTCTGCGTGCGTGTTTGCGTGCGTGTCTGCGTGCGCGTGTCTGTGCGTGCGCGCGTGCCGGGGCGGCAACACGGTTCATCCGGGACAGGCGAAACGTAACCCCTTCCTCGCTACTAAAAAATTTAATTACCGCACTGGTGCGTACCGGGCGGGCGGCGCGGGTAGGATTCTCGGTGACGGCCGTTTCGCTCGTTGTTTTCGGGTCGAGGAGCGTGTGACACGGGGATGCTGGAGGGAGGGCGCACACGCACGCGCGGACACGTGCGGGCGCGCGTGTTGCACCGCTCGCGATGAGCTACGATGGCCCTTGAAGGATGCCGAGAGGCGATAGTAAAATATTATGACATTATAAAAACGACACGTGAAGCCGGGTTCTCAAGCATAGCGAGTCGTGGCCTCGGCCGGGCTACCAATAAATGCACAAAAAAAACCCATCTCATAAAATCTGGCTAAATCCAGCTAGGAGAATTAAAACATCAGCTTGAATGTCACACGATGAACATTACTCTCATGTGGCTGGCAGCCTGCTTGTCTTGTCTTGACTGTGACGCAGTGCGGCCAGCAGCGCCCACAATCCCCCTGTGCACGCTGGGTCCCGTGGACACACACGGCGCAAAACAGCTGCTCTGTTCGGGCTGCGCATTCGTTTGCTGCCCATCACATGGGATGGACGTACGCACGCAAGGATGAACGCACAAACAGCTCCACGCCACCCGCAGGTGACAGCCCACCACCGAGCTGGCACGTCTCAATAAAAGTTAATGGTTACCATTTTATTCAGTTTTAGCCGTTAGGGTTAAATGTCGCCGAATGTACGTGCTCGCCAACCACTACCCGATGGTTACAAGGCTGACGGGTGGGAGAGGCGTGGACGGGCTGCTAGCCTCCCCAGGCCGAGCTGGTTAAGGGAACCGTTTTTTTTTGTTTGTTACCACGCCGATGAGCGTGGGTTGGCGACGTCAGCCGTGGCCGGAAAAAACGAACTTGGGTCACAGTGCGCGCTCAGCCGCTCCACCCATTCACGCGCACGCCGCGATCGCACGCCGCGATCGCACGCCGCGATCGCACGCCGCGATCGCACGCCGCGATCGGCGCCCGCTTACGTTGTCTGGGGCGCTGCCCAGCGACTCCTGCGTCACCACGGGTCTCAGCTCGCTGCGTCTCCTCTGCAGCACCTCCACGGGGTTGACGCGCTCCGCGCGGGCGCCTCGCGACGCGGCAGGCGCCGTCCCCTCGCCCCCGTCCGGCCGGTCGCTCGCCAACACCGCCACCTTCTCGTCGGGGTCGAGGAGGTCCAGGTACGCCCGCAGGACCGCCGACCCGTCGACCCTGCTTCCCGATTGGTCGGTAACGGTGCCGGCGTCGGGGTCGAAGGTCGACGAGTCTGCTGCTGCCGCTGCAGCGGCGGCAGCAGCAGACTTGGCAGACGGGTGGTCGGGATCGGTGGTCGCCAGACCTTCCATCGAATATTCACGCGCCAGGATTCTGCTCTCTGGGCTCTGAGAAGACAAACGTTATAATAATGATTATTATTTTATTATGTTGCGAGGGCAAAATCGCCCAATGATGCTGAATGTAATTACCAGCAACTTGTAAATGTTGTGGATTTACTCTCCAACACACCGATGGGCTGAAGCGGTAACTAATTGGCGCGTTTTGTTTACGTGACAAACCTTGCTGGTTGGCCGTGTCGGGTGGTGACGGGTGAACGACACGTTTGTACTTCAGCGATCTAACCCATCAAGCCTTTATTATGAATAATATCGGTTGCAAAAGCCTAAGTGTCAAACTGAGCTGGGGCAGCCTTGGTGAATGTCAAGTCTATTAGAGAATGGTCCTGGTTCATGTGGAATTGTGAGAAGTTGACACGTGGAGTACTGACTGCTGCAACAGAAATGTGGAATTCAACCACCGGAAACCACTTCGACTTGAGTTGGACGAAAACAAGGTTTATTGGAGGAGTAAATCACGCAGACATGCACTCGATATCCTGAGTGAATGTGCTATCAAATGAACAATTACTATTTGATCAGCACACAAAAGGTGGAACCTCAAACCAGGTCTAACAGCAGGGCAGTGCAATTCAATCTCAATCTCAAATAATGCCGACGCAAGTCGCTTTGAAGAAGCCACGAAGCCATCTCTGAATGTTCTGCAAGCTGCTTGCTCCACCAAAGCGACGTCGGTCAGGATTAAAAAGAATAAACTAATTACCCAGTGACGCACTGCACAACCAGGCTCGCGGATGTCAAGCGGTGACGTAAACTTGCACGAACCGCACGAAGGATCGCGCGCGTGCGAGCACACGCCCCACGCAACGTCAAACACAAACAAACAGGTGCTACAATTACAGCGCCGTTCACATTTCCCTGCGCATGCCGCCAGAGTCGGCAAACAGCCGCGCGGGCGAGGCGGTGTAACGCAAACAGGGCGAGCGGGCACATGGCAGCCACCGCCACCACGAAGGTGACGGTGGTGGCGGCGGTAGTGGCGGCGGTGGCGGCGACAGTGACGGTGGCAGTGGCGGTGTTGGTGTTGGCGGTGACAGCGGTGGTGGCGGCGCCGAGAGTCTGGTGTGGCCGTGGGCCTCGCGGCTGCGTGAGCTGAACAGCCCGAGCCAGATCCCACGGGGACAGCAAAGGGGACGCGGTGTCCGTGTCTCTACGGTGACGTGCGGGAGGGACCCCGCTCACAACAGACGGGAGCCGACGGAACGCTTCGTGCGGTGCGGCGTTAGATGCCCGAAACAACGTTTACAGAGAGACGTGGGCGAGTTGACTTGTGTGCCTATTTCAGGCTGCGTCAACCAAGGGGAAGGTCCTTACCGAGTACTCATTTTAGGCCAAGTCAACCTCCGGGAAAGCCCCTCGCCACATCACGCATTTCAGGCCGAGTCAGCCTAGAGGAAGCCCCTTACCAGGATGTACTCATTTGAGGCCGAGGCAACCTAGGGGATGCCCCCGACTCGGTACTCATTTCATCGAAAGTTAAATCTCCACTTTGTCTCAAGCATTGTCGACGCGCGCGTGCACGAGATCGCGAGAAGCGGTCACGGCGTGAGACGCTTCGCAAACCCGCAGTCTCCTGTGTGGCATTGTCAGCAACTTCGGGATAAACGAAAAAGAATCCGGATGCAGAGAAACTTTAAGAGCAGACCTTGAGGGTTGCGTGTAGGCCTTGCAACAGCTGTGGGATCTAGCACAAGGGAAGGAGGCGACGGCGAGGTGTGAAGGCACCAACAGCGTTGGCCGCTGACCTTGGGTTAACTGGCAGCACTCACCCACTTTCACATTCACTTTTCGTCTTAAGAGCCGTCGTGTGAGAGTCAACTTGGCGGAGGTGGCGCGGAGGGCAGAGCGCTGAACAGGTATCACTGAGATTCATCGGTTCACATCCAGGTTTCAGCCGCTGTGATTCAACAGGGTTCTGAAGTGTGGTGAGTTGATGGACTCTGTCCGGTCACCAATGCGCCAATAATCGACGGCACCAAAGTTGGTTCTGATTATTAAATAATCAAATTAAAAACACCAGCTTGGCTATCATGCGACAGACAATACTTTCAGTAGCAAGGTTAGGAGGGAAAGTGACTCCCTCTACCCTGTGGATCGGCTGTCACTTGAAGGGACCTCAGAGGTAACTGTGATGTCCGCTTCAACGGTCCATTCTCTGACACGAATGGTCGCGCTGCTCTGCGATAGTTCCAATTTGATTCTTCATCTTACGACACAAAGTCCACGGCAGTCGGGATACAACTTTGGACAAAGGAGACTGACAACCAAGAACCCACGTTGGGGATGCGCGTCTTCCGGCTGCCTATGGCGCCGGTCCACGCCGCGTCTCGCCCATGGCGACCGTGACACGGGGCGGCACCTGCTGCGTGAGTTGCCCATCGTCACCGCCACGCCGCTCACCGCCACGCCGCTCACCATGTTCTCGACGGTGCGCAGGTATTTGGCGCAGCGCGCGTGCCCGTTGTGTTCTGCCAAGTCGGCAGCCGAGCAGCCGTCGTTGTCGCGCACGCGCAGATCCACGCCGTTCACCACCAGGATCTGGCAGCACTGCAACGGCAAACATCCCCCCCCCCGTTATAGCCTACACCAGGGCTCGGCAGCCAAAATAAGGGGCCGTCCATAAATGACGTCACGCACCTGGGGGGGGGGGGGTCAGACATTTGTGACGATGTGTGACGATGGGGGGGCGGGGGGTTTGAGAAATGTGACATAACATGAAAATGCGTAACTTTAAATAAATATAGACAACACGTTCTACTTAATTAATTTTACTTTTTGATGTTTTCTCCTACAACATCAGAGTGCAGCGCAACATTAAATACGCACTACAATGACAATAGTTTAAAGCGATTTGAAGCATGTTAAAAAAAATTTGGGAGGGGCAGAGCTTTGTGATGTCATATTTGCGGGGGGGGGGTCTGATTTTTTGTGATGCCGCGTGACAAAGGGGGGGGGGGGTAAAAAATCGTCCAAAATCTTGTGACGTCTTTTATCGACGGCCCCTAACATAGAACCGTCAGTTTTTTGTTCGAATTCGGTAACAAAAAAAACAACTCAATATTTCAAGAGCCGCAATGCGCTGAGGTTGGTGAATCCAAGACGGTGGTGGCCTTCAATAAACGTCGTCGTGAAGCAGCCCCCCCTCAAGAGCCGCACGCAGCTCCGACTCCGGGCCCACACAGACTGCCGGGGCGAGTCGCTGTTAGCCAGCAGCTACAAAGTCCGGTGCAGCAAGCGACAGGGGTGGGTGGCCAGCACCACGCCCCGGCCACCTTTGTCTCCCCAGTGCTGATCTTTACACATCACACTGCGCACTCACTTCAGGCGGATTCAACCGAGGCAGAGGCCCAGGACCAGTTCTGATACTCGTTATTGGTGTTGGCCATGAGCGGAAATGTTTTACTTGGGTCGCTGGGTTCGTAGCGCAGTGCGGTAACCGCTACACTACCGCTCCCCATTGGCAGCGCCGCACAAACAACAACAACCGCCATTCGCCACTAAGTGGCGGTGACGTCACCACGGCGCTTGCGCCAGGCCATGTGCACTTCAAGGTCACGGGACACATGTAGGTGCCACGGGTTGACCGAGTGAGATAACAGCCGAGATGCACCACTTGTGCCCCCTACAGTGCCAAGTTGTTTTAGCCACCTGGCGCACTGCTCATTGCTGCACGAACACACACAAAGACACACAAAGACAAAGATCCCCTGTATAGCCTTAACAGACCGTAGGGGAAAGTGCTGAAGCGAGCACCTATGAAGGCCGGAACGGTACACGAGGGGGTGGGTGGCCAGTACCACGCCCGACCGCCTTTGTCTCCCTAGTGGCGATGTTTACACACCGCAACAGGTGCTCATTTGAGGCTGAGTCGACTTAGGGGAGGCCCGGGACCAGTTCAGATAATCGTCACTGGTGTTGGCCGTGAGCGGGAATCGAACCCGTGTCGCCGGGTTCTTAGCCCAGCGCGCTAACCGCTACACTACCGCTCCCCACAACTGTTCACCCTGGGTAAATCTCACTGCGAGAAGGCTCTTTTCAGGAGAGTCTCGCTAAGTTTGTGACAGTAGGGGGCGGCAGGCGACTATGTGTTTGCCAATCAAGTAAAATCGCGAGTAATGTTTCACATTTGGCAAATTTTTAAGCTCGCAATAAAACGTGTCAGTAAAGAGCTTTGAGATGTCATTCGTAAGAGGAGGTTGCGATAGGTTAGGGGACACGTGCAGGGTGGAGGAGGATAGGGTGAACAACTTGGAAGTTCGGAATGGAATGTGGAAGTTAATCGTTACGGGAGAAATCAGTGAGCGCGGGTCATGATGGGTGAGACACGTGTGCAGGGAGCAGGAGGCCAAGTTAATGAGACGGGCTTCAGCGGCACCCCAGAAGATGATGACCGTACACGCATGTGTATGGATGTTGAATGAACACGCATGTGTATGGATGTTGAATGAACACGCATGTGTATGGATGTTGAATGAACACGCATGTGTATGGATGTTGAATGAACACGCATGTGTATGGATGTTGAACTTCTTTCGCACAGTAAGCAGCCAACCGTGCGAAGCGGAGGTGCGGGAGAAGGAAAACAAGCGAAAACACAAAAAGCAGCTCTAATGAAATTCGTTTTCAATCTAGATTCAAAAGTGCATAGCTCCAGTGGCTTTCGAAGAGCGTTCCAGACGGCCGCAGAAGCGCATCTGACAGAGCGCGATGCGGTAACCATCTTTGCGCGACGGCCGAGCCAAAATCCGCCGCTGCCACGAGGACGACCGGCGATGGTGGTTCGCGCTCCTCGACGAGCCACGAAACCAGACGGCAACGTCCTCGACGGTAGCGTCCTCGGCCGCCGCTACCTGCAGGTGACCGTTCTCGGCGGCGTCGTGCAGCGGCGTGCCGCCCCAGGCGTCGCGCGTGGGCTCCCCGCCGTGCAGCAGCAGCCAGCTCAGCACCGTGCCGTGGCCCCGGCTCGCCGCGAAGTGCATGGCCGTGGCGCCGTCGGCGTCCGTGTCGCTCAGACGCAGCGCCGTGGAGCTCACCTGCGGCGGGGAGGCGGTTGCGGAGAGGTTCGGAGAGGAGGGCGGACGCAGCGGGGGGGGGGGCGGAAAGATTTCATGATTTTATGGGAAGTACGATTTGGCTGCGATGGAGAAGATGGCGCAATGCTGTTGAGGTCAGGAGGCGGTCACAAGCGATGCTGTTGCTGCCAACGCACCCTGACATCGCTTCCTTGCTCTCTCATGGGTCTTGCAGCTGTGGCAAAATCTGCACAATGCACCTTGCGGTCACCCATCTCAAACCACGGGTCACGTGGCGACGCGACTGCCCGCTTCGATCAGTGGCTCACTCGCCAACCTCGCCGTGAACGCACGTGGGCGCCGGCGGTCAAACCCCCACCATGCGAAGGAAGGGGACCTCCGAGGCATGCTCGTAATCTCATCTTTTGGCTTTCCCTCCTTGTAACAGTCAACACGCATTCTTCAAGGATCACCTGAGCATTCGGGTGACATCTTTCAAGTACCCCTCTCAGAGGGTGTCACTGCAATTCTTGTCTTGGTCACCTGCCCTCCCCCCCGCCATCGTAACTGTTCCTTTCTGATGACATCTACAATGCTTCCCTGCTGTTTTCTGAATTCCCACGTTGCTTACCCTATCCTGCCCAAGCCCACATACTCGTCTTAACAGTGACCACGATGTATTCAACTTGCGTACGTTCCATAGTCAATACCTCGCATTGTAATTAGAAGCATGGACATCTCCACGTTCCTTTTGGACCAATTTTCAGTTTTGCTTTCCCATTTTCATTTTCAAGAAATCATTAAAATGTAAACAGTCCAGCCTGCCATTGTGTGGGTGCAAGTGTCAGGGCCCAACCTACCTGGCCCACCCTGACAGGGCCAACCCTGTCAGGACCACCCTGTCAGAGCCCACCCTACCCAGAGACACCCTACTGGGCCAACCCAACTCGGGCCCACTTTACTGGCCTCACCACCCTGTCAGGGCCCACCCTACCCAGGCCCACCCTACCCAGAGACACCCTACTGGGCCAACCCAACTAGGGCCCACCCTGTCAGAGCCCACCCTACCCAGAGACACCCTACTGGGCCAACCCAACTAGGGCCCACTCTACCGGCCTCACCACCCTGTCAGGGCCCACCCTAGCGGGGCCCACCCTACCCAAGACCTCCCGCGTGCGTCTCTCGCGTCCCGGCGGCGTCCCTCTCCTCGCTCTGCCCCCCGCCCCGCCCCACGCCGGGCAGCGCCGCACCAGCCACACGATGACCGTGGCGTGTCCCATCTGCGCGGCGGCGTGCATGGCCGTCATGCCGTCGCTGGCCCGCGCGCTCGTCTCGGCGCCGCACTCCGTCGCCAGGTACTGCAGACAGTCGAGGTGGCCCTCCTGGCACGCCAGGTAGAGCGGCGTCGCTCCCGCACCCGTGCGGCTGTTCAGTGTCCTGCGTGTGGGTGTGTGCGCATGTGGGTGTGTGTATGTGCGTGTGTGTGTGTGGGTGTGTGTGCGTGCGCAAAAAGGTGCGGTAACATTTAAAATATATATATGTTTACTGTTACCATGACAAACGAGGTGGCTGGATGGCTCGGAGGTCAGAGGGCTGAGCCGGACGATGGAAGGTGGTCAAGAGTAAGAATGGAGTGGCAAGCCAAGGAATTGAAAGTGTCCAAATGGAACATCCACCAAGGAAGTGGAGTTGTGAGATCAGTTCCTTTGCAGGTGCTGGGTGGATTGTTGTCATCAGAGGATCGTGAGAGGTGGCGGTGGCTCAGGAAGGCCTTTATCCAGCGGTGGATTGATCACGGCTGATGATGACGATGACAACGATGATATTAATTGAGAGTCGGCAATTTTTACGTGCACAATTCCACCACGTACTGTATTGTGAACATAAAGAGTCCAATAGAATAAACGATTCCACGCATCGCCACGTGCCGGGTACACGGAGGAGCGCTCCTCAGCGGCGTGGGAAGTTTGTCTGCGCAGCTCCTGCAGACACTAGATTACAACGGGGAAATCATGTGTCGATCAACGTGGCACTTTTCAGGGACGCATCTACCGCGTTAAGCGGGGACTTCTTGTACCGTGCTGTACACAGAGAATAGGAAATCATGCAGTGGCGTGACTTTACCAACAGATGGTAACTTTGCTCGCTCTGTCCTGGCCAAGCGGAAACCATCGCGGCTTTCCGGCAGCAGCAGCAACGCAAATGCCAACCCGGCACTCGAGCACGAATTGAACGTGGAAATACATCCGAGGCATTCACGATGTTAAATCAACGCAAAAGCCGCCGCAAAGTTTGACCAAGCAATTTGTGTTCCACAGTGCGACAGAATAGTTACTGATAAAAAAATAAAATATATTTTAAATTAAATTCGATGATACAAGACAGCCCAGAGCGCGCCCGTTCTCATTTGACCCTGACAGCTAAGCAGGCGTGAACCTGGCGAGCAACGGCGGAGCCAGGATTTTCAGGTAGAGGGGGCAACCCCTCCAGCAATTAAAAATGATAGGAGTTGTTAGTAAGTAAGGACTTGTCCCTTGCTTTTTATTCGATGCGTGTGCGGCGATGGCGCAGCCATCAATCGAAGGTCGAATTCGAACCGCGTTGTGTGATCGGCATCACGCTCGCTGAAGGTGAATGCCTTCAGGGAAGTCGTGGACTCTGTATACGCAACTGCGCACAATTCTGTGAGCCACTTATAACCGCTTTGCCGTTACTTATTGCCAATTATGGACTCAGACTATTGTCCTATCATCTCAAAGTCCCTGGCACGTAATAATATGCTACACAGTGGCAGTGGAGGTCGCAAAATGCCGATTTATTACTAATAACCCCCAATGATCCGATCTAAATTAAAGATTTCGATCGGATCATTGCGGGGGGGGGGGGGGGGCGGGCACGTGCCACCCCACCGCCCCCACTGGCTCCGCCAGTGCTGGCGAGTGCTTGGACGGATTGGCACCGTGAACAAACCGGTTGGCACCGTGCTGCTGCGTTGCTCCAAGGTGGGCAGCAGAGGCCAGTGCAGCAAAGACTAACTGCAGCGCTGGACTGCACTTCCACGCTGCCACATCGATGACCCCTGCCTTCGGCAAGCCACGCTGACCAGCGGCGGCGCAGTACGGTCGGGTAGCCCCGCGCGACCCGCACGGCTTGGGCAGGGGTCCTCACCCAGCCCCCCATCCAGCAGTGGAGCGGACCGCACCGTGCATAGGCAGACGCCGCTACAGAAGGGCCGTCGAACCCCGTTGACGAGAACCACCGCGGCCAGGAACCCTTTGACGGGGCGTCTCGTAACGGGAAGACCCGTGGAAACACTCTCACATCACTCGGCCTATTTATACCCGCCACTATCCTGCTCAATAATTCAGAGTTCCGCAAAAGGGGGCTCTCGCATTTCTGTTCTATCTCTCGCTGGGGGCTGCCGAGTGGCGTGTCCGCAAAACCGCGCGTCGCGGCGGGCAATCTGTGCTGCGTCGTCGGTGGCGGCTTTGGCCCAGTTGGTTCCAGCCACCCGAAATCTCACGGCGGAGAGGGGGCAACGCTCTATCCCCCCCTGCCTCGCCTGATATGTGTTGAGATCCAGCTCGGCACTTCGATCCCAGCGCCTGGAGCTCTTCCACAGCCACCTCCCGATTGTGTGCATGTACACGCATGGCCCGATTGGGCAATCCACTGCTGGATGAAGCTCTCCCCATGCCGTGCGGATCACGTGAGATATTCAACTACGCTTCACCGTGCTCGTCAGTATGGGTTGGTGAAGGCGGGGAGAGAGCATGGGAGCATAGAAGTGCAGTACAAGCATCGATATTGCTTCACTGTCCTGTGCTGCCCACAACATAGCCCCACACTCCATAACAAGCTGTCATGGTTGGTGTTCACCCATTCAAATAGCTATCACAATCAGAATATTTATTCATACAGGAGGAATCCGATGAGCTATAAAGCTCTTTGTCTCCAGGCTGCGACAAGTCGTAGGCTGTTGAGAAGCAAGTGCACAAAAATGAATGTCAAATAAAATAACCCTGAAAGTGCAGCGACGACAAATCATGAGAGACCTTCCCAACGCACTCCATGGGCTTGCTATTCAACGTCTAAAGCTACAAAGCGTCACAGAAACAAGACAACCCTGCGCTCGCAAGAGGCACTCACTCACTCTCACTCACTCGCTCTCATGCTCACTCACTCAACACTCGCTCTCACGCTCACTCACCCACACTCGCTCGCTCTCACGCTCACTCGCTCACACTCGCTCTCACGCTCACTCACTCACACTCGCTCTCACTCACCCACACTCGCTCTCACGCTCACTCGCTCACACGCTCTCACGCTCGTGGGCGGGCCGCGGTAATCGCCGCAGCCAGGCAGGTGACGCTACCCGCCCAGTCATGGGCCGCTCATTAAAGTTTGATGCGCGCTGGCACAAGCCGTCACTGCGCTCTGCCTTTGTCCATGCACGCCCCCCCCCGGCTCTCCCGTCGCCACGCCAACGTCCGGTACACCCCCCCCCCACCTTACCGCCCCCCCCTGCCCCCTCATTAGCAGAAAGAGACACGGGCTTGTTGAAATGTCCGATAAATTGCCAAGTTAGTAAACAAACAAACAAGGACGTTACAAAACTATGTTGCTGAAGGACAGCCAGCGTGGGTCGGTGTCGTCGCGAGGTTGTTCGGGGTGAAGGAATCCGGCTGGGGCGGTGTAGAGGCGAGGCACGGGAGGGTTGCGTCCGACTGTGCTGCACAGATTTACAACGACAGAGCACGCGTCTCGCAGCGGAGAGAAAGAGAGTGGAGAAAGTTCTGAGAGTTTTTTTTTAATGAGCGCCTTTAAGTTGTTACGGCAGTTGCGATGTCAGGCCAGGCCATGAATCTCACTGGGATTGAATCGAGCAGGGTCGGTTCAGAAATCATTGTCATCTCAAGCACCATAAGAACATCATTATCATCATCACCACCTCCACTACTGCCAATACCACCAAAACCACTACCACCACCAAGACCACCACCCACAACACCACCACCAACACCACCATCAGTAACAGCCCCAGCACCACAATTATCACCATAGTAATGTCACCCTTTGTCAACGCACTGTTGGAAGAGGAAGGCCTCCTGACTCAGTCACCGCGGCTGACCGTACTTGACCACACAGGGTCAGTGCGGGTTCCTCAAGGAAGGGGGGGGGGGGTGTAGACCCAGTTCAGACTTCCCTTGCCACTGACGCTAACCGTGACCAGGTTCTTGGTGCAGTGCGCTAACCACTGCACCACCGCTCCATCCATCATCGGCATTACCCATCTCTAGTTTCGGCATACGTGCCAAAGCAGTTGAAGCAACAGACGAACCTTTGCGCAGCATACTTACGCTCCCAAAAACAAATATTTATTCCACCTGATTTATATTACAACATTATAACGAATGAACATGTCGCTGTTTGGTTAATCTTTTGTCCAAGTTCATAGGATGGGCAATCCCACGTTAACAGGTCGCGCATCTGCAACACAAAACCAGCCAATGTCACTCGAGGAGCGTTGGCTGCGTGCGTTGTATTTGATCAGCTGACTGAGTGGACAGCAAGGTTAAAAAGTGAGCTGTCGGCTCCTTGAGATGTGAAGGGACACTTCCTTGCCACGCATGGAATGCGTTAATGTTTGATCGGACAATTACGATACAATTCGGAGTTACAGAGTAAGTAAATTTAACTACACCGGAAGTTGCTGTACACATCAGAGGGGACGTGGATCACGGGCGAAAACGTAGGTGCATCTATGTTAAATACATATTGTTAATAAATGTGACAGACAGTCATATATCAGAGGAGAATAGGAAGGTCTTGAGCCTGGACGTGAAAAATAGAAAAGTGCATGGAGGGGAGTAGAGTGAGATGACAGGGGAGAGTTAGGCAGGGGACGAGTCAATGGAGGATCTTGAAGACAGTGAAGGTGATCCGATAGTTGATCTAGGATTTCATTGGGATCCATCAGAGGTACAGGAGATTTGTGGTCACGTGGCCCCGTGCACGGTGCGACGTGACGAGTGAGAGTTGCCCGCGGTGGCACCGTGGCTACGACGTGTACCCCCGTCAGCGCTGTGACGGTAATCACCGACAATTTGGCGCTTCAGTAATTACACACAAGGAGACGCCTCTCTCCCTCGCTCTCGTTAAAACGCAGACCTTGAAAATACGCGCAATGGAGAGAGAAACAAAACGAGTAAATCCCACCAAACAGACCGAGGACAAACACGGGGAGAGACAAAGACAAGCGGCGGCTAGGCACACACAACGTCCTCCACATGTAATCCCCTTTAAAGCGGCACATCACCAAATGGCCCCGCGACAATGAAGCTCTCGCGCCACGAATAAACGAGACATTGTGCCTTGAACCCAATTAGTGCTCCGTTTGTCGAGATTACACGCGGATTTGCAAAAGAATGCATTCCGCTGGAATTGCGTGGCTTTGTGTCGAGTTTCCATCGCGGATTATGGCAGAAGGCGCATCCGCGCTGCTCTGCATGGCCGGCGCATGATGCCGCTAACTTTCTGCCGAGCGCTGTATACGCACCCGATGTGCACCCTCGATCCGGTCAGCCTTCTGACGCGAAGGAGGCTTGAGCCGGGATAGTGCATGGATGGGTGACCACCATGCACTGCTGCTGCCAGGCAACGTTGCGGTTGCTGCTACCTTCTCGCGTCTCTGCTCTCCACCATTCTTGCAAATACGTCTCTCCCGATATCTTTACTTCTCGCCTGGTTAAAGCAAAATAGACTTTATTCGTTCACGTGACTCAACGTCTTTCGTCCATTGTCGCGATTGATGAGTAACGACCACAGAAGTGGCACCTGCCTTGTTAAGATTGCAAGAAAAATGCTCTTCCTTATTGAACCGTGTCTCTTAAGAGCCCTCAGTAAGATAATTCCCCCCGCGAGGTATTCTTGTACGTCCGGCGGCCTGCTCCGTCCTCGCCGACAGCGGCCCCGGGGCTCTGCGAGGGCTTTACGAGAGGGCAGAGCCGGCGCTGCTGCGTGTAATGAGTCCGAGAGAGTGGCAGCAATGGTTCAGGATCTTTGCCTTGGAGTGTCTGTCTGACTTCCTCAGCCCGGCCTGGGTCAAGCGACGCTGTCGCTTAAACGGGTTTAAAATAACCAAACGCGGCGGATCGCCTTACAGATTGTAGATTTACCGTCAGGCCTGGGGACATGTACTATGCTGGAGAACTTGAATAATTAATTCACGTAGGAGTTGTCTTAAGTGAACTCGAATTTCCAAATCGAGAATAAAGTTTGTTTTGCTGATAATCGTGAAGGGACTTGCCAGCTACACCACGCATGGCTACTGTGACCCTTTCAATATAAAACTCTGGTCTCCTAAGAATGCCTTCATTTGGCTCGGTGTCGGTCAATTCTGCTAAATTGTGGATAATTATCCATAGCCTAGAAAAGGAACACATCACCATCAGTGTGCTGTGATGATGATGATAACAAATGCACTGTTAGTAACTATGAGATGCATTAATATAATAAAAATACCTTCGCTCAATAACAATCAGCCATGGTCAATCCACTGCTAGATGAAGGCCTCCATTAGCTACCGCCACCTCTGACGATCCTGCGATGTACTAATTTACCCAGCACCCATTGCACGTGCACGGATTTTATTGCTCCTTCTCCTCTGTCGGCATCTTCTCGGACGCATTCCGTTCCTTGGCCGCTACCATTCCATTATTATTCAATGTCACGTTTTGTATGCTGCACGATATCATCATCATCATCATCAGCGACAGCCCGTCTCCTGGGTGGAGAGATCCTCACACCTTGCGATAATTCATCTCACTGATGAATTGTCCCATTCCCACGACGCGCGTGTACGTCATCACTCTTCCTTCCCATTCCGTCGCGACGACGTGCGCGTAAAAGATAAAATAAAGTAGCTTTATCGGTACGTCATCAGGTCAGAAGATGTACCATGGCTCCCACAAGGCCATGCGGGAGGGCGTGTGGCACAGTTTGGCTCCGTCGATCATCGAGTGCGGTCGTGTCACTACAGTTCTCTACGGTGACTACAACGCCTTTAAAAACATCGGCGCTACGCCTCTCTAAATAAAATTAACGCCAACCGCTTGCGCGTTCCTAGATTCAGCAGTGAACGGGACACCCACTCTGCGGCTTGTGACGTCTCGGAACGGGAAAGGGTTAAAGTGTCCCATCGCTCCATCACCCCTGTGGTCGTCATCAGTCTCATCCATCTGCTTGCCATCGTCTCTCCTCGACACGACGTGTCCTACCCAAACCCACTTACTCTCCTCGACGGGCAAACCCATGTCTCCGCTTTACGTTTTGTTCCCGATGCCATGGGCTCCTTCAGCCAGTCACATGACCCAATGACCCACGCGAGCCAGTCGGCCGCATGAGCCTCTGGCGCCACACGAACCGCAGTGAGTTACCGTGAGGCCATGGGAGCGAGCGCGAGCCAAATGAGCCACATGCCGCAGTCCATCACGCGAGCCACGGCCACATGAGTAGGTTACCCAGAGAGCCACGCTAGAGCACGCGAGCCGCAATGATTCACGCGAGGACTCCGCGTGTATGGGGGTTTGGAATTCCCAATCCGGAGAGCACGCACGCGCGCGTGTGTGTGCGTGCGTGTGCGTGTCTGTGTGTACACTTCTACGCAGACAGCGCAGAGCAGCGTGGCTCTAAGTCCTCGTAAACCTCTTACTGCGCTAAGCGCGGCCAGCCCGGAGCCATCGCATTGGCCCGCCCGTAATCGTTAACCGTTTAGCGGCTGAACATAACGCAGCCGTGTCCGTGTTCATCACGCGGGGGGGGGGGGGGGGCAATCGCCGGCGTCAATTCTTAATCTACACGACGACGGCTTCATCTGAGTCACGTAGCGCCATACGGTGGAAAAAAATCAACGTTACTTTTATTGTTTTTAAGACGCAGCAAAATTAAGCGGGGGGGGGGGCCCTATTTATATACTCTACAGGTGATGAATCAACCGACTCTTTAATAGGTTAAGTCATGTAAACGCTTTAGCCAGGATTTTCAGATAAGATGGAACTTGTTTACAGAGCGGCAATGCAAACTAAATATTTCCTTATCCATGGCCACTGCAAAACAGTGGGCCCTCTTTCAGGGCATCGCGTGGTCATCCTGATACCAGACCACAAAGTGGCCTTCTCTTGAAATCAACGACACGACTGAGTCACATGGGTGCAGCGGGCAGGGCGGAGTGGAGAACGCCAATGCACAAAAATCCGAGCGACATCACTTCGATTGCCTGCCACGGCTAACATCATCGGTGAGCGATAACCAAATCAGTTCCTGGGCACTCCCGCTTCACCAACCACCAGCATGCCGAAATATACTGAGACCAGCGTGACGACGTGTGGTAAAACACTCACCACGACCGACACGACACGGGGAGGCCTTCTCCAAGCAGTGGATTTAAACTAAAGCTATTGGCGATTTGCAGCGCAGCGCAAGGCAGATGCCTTCGCAGTGCGACTCACGACCTCCTCTCGACACCAAGATCCGGGACAGTCACGGCCCCCGCACAGTCTAGAACGCTGTCCATCCCCTCTGCACATCCGCAGCATCGCCTCCATCGTGTCGGAGTTGCGGCCGTTCCGTCCGCAAATTTGCGCGCGTTACAAATTGCATTAATATTATAAACTATTTTTTATTTTACCGGGTAAGGCCCACTGAACTGCATAGCTCATTCTCAGAGGCCGCCCAGCCACAAATAACGGCTCAATGAAGTGGCTTATCACGTGGACATTTATAGCAGCCAAAATACTCTAAACGCACGCCGATTCTAAATGTGGAGAGAAAAACGAATTGCCGAGGGGCTGTACATTATTAGTTGAAATGTTTCCTAATACGGCTGCACGATTCCTCGACAACTCGGGGAAATTAGACCACATTACCCCAATTACCAGATCCCTACGCTGACTACTCACAATCCGATCCCGAATAAACACGCAAAATAATCCCCTGTGTCATCAAATCCTCCGTGGAATTGCCCCTGCGTACCTCTCCGCTCTCATCTCGCTCTACTTCCCTCCACGTGTTCTCAGCCCCCCTCCGTCAACCTCCGCTCAATGGGAGGAAGTCCTTTCTCTCTCCACCTGGAGCATCCATGCCATTGACTCCCTGCCCCCTGTCCAAGCCTGGGCTCAAGGCCTTCCTCTACTCTGCTGCCTGTGACTGTTTCCTATCAAGGAACTTGTGAACATTATGCACAACGATGTTACATCCCTCGCCTGGTATACATGAGGTTCATGGGTTCAATTTCGACCTCTGATGCCTGCTGTAAATGTGCCTCTCTTCCTGTGGGCGTGTGGATTTTTATCCGGGTCCTCTGATTTTTCTCTCCACATTTACATTCAACATGCGCTTAGAGTATTTGTCTGCTATACATTTACACGTAATAAGCCACTTCATTGAGCTATCATGTGGCCACGTTGCTTCCGACAAAAAGAGCTCGATAGCTCAGTGGGCCTTACCTGGTATCATCAAAATAGTTTAGTTTTTAGTGAATAATCCACTGCTGGATGAGGCTCTACACATAGTGTGTGGGTTATTTTGACCGTACTTCATCACACCAGTCAGTGCGGGTTGGTGAAGGCAGGGGGCATAGAGGTACAGCACAACGTGGACATTGCCGCTCTGCCCTCTGCTGCCCACATCGAAGCCCTGCAGCAGCCTCTCACGAGCTGCGTGCGTGGTGGTCAACGATTCGACCACCGTGCAGACTTAGTCCGGCTTAGTTTCTGAGAAGTGACGAGATCGGGTGTATTCCAGGTAGCAGTTGGCCATAAATCCCTATCAATGAATTGCCTTGAATACAAACGTCTTCTGTTCCACACACTCCTTCAAGGTAAAGGGATCGGTCCACAGGTCCACGATAAGGTACGGGATTGATCAAAGGTCGCTGTAACCAATGCCGTTGATGCCAACACATTCTGCTATTACTCAATTCCTTCTGGAAGCTTCCGCGGAAGGTGGGGAGAGTAATTACAACCGCGTATCGTACTTTCCAAGTAATAATACAATTCATTATTGTAACCCCTCCGTAGGTGCCCAGTGGCCGGGCTACGAAGAAAAAGGAGAATTGGATGGAGTGGCCCCATTTCATTTCTTGCACCAGGGCTCATGCAAACCACGGCGCCGCGTCACCAATTCGAATTCGGGACCTCAGGTGGTGCCGGCTCAGCGCTCTGACCTCCGACCTCTCAGGCCATCGGCAAGAATAATAAACCTTTCAAAAAAAATCTCATCGACACGTCGAGGTGTACGGCTACGATGGCCTTCTGCCGGGGATGCATTTACTGTCTTGTTTCCCGACCGTCGTCGTAACGCGATTGTGCTCTCTCCGTGCATTGTGCGGAGGATGACACCTTGGGCGGGGGGGGGGAGCCGAGTGGTTGGTGGTGGGTAATGTGCGGCGGGTGGGCGGTGGGGTGGCCACTCACTGCGGGGCTTTCGCGAGCAGCAGCTGGAGCGTGGGCAGGTCCCCGCGCGCCGCCGCGTAGTGCACGGCCAGCGCGCCGCTCGCCGTGACGCCTAGCGGGTCGCTGGCGCCGCCGCCGGCGCTGCCCTGCAGCAGCAGCCACTGCACCACGGAGCGCCGTCCGAAACGGGCGGCCAGGTGCAGCACGGTGGCGCCCGACGCGTCCTTGTCCTGACGTGGACGAGAGACGGGGCGAGAGGCGGTGGCCGATGAATCTCGGTGCAGCGGCATTTAGCAGCGTGGCCGCCGGGTTACGCGACGGGTTCAGAGTTTGTTCGCGAACTTAACCGCGCACGCACTCGCTTATTTCACTTGCCAGCCGGCTCACGCGCTCACTCACTCACCTAACCAGACAACCGCACTCGCTCACGCTCTCACTCTCCATCGCTCGCTCGTTCACGTAAACCAGGGGTGGGGTACATTTTTTCTGCCGAGGGCCATTTGGATATTTAAAACATCATTCGCGGGCCATACAAAATTATCAACAAAAAAATTCGCTTGTTATATTTGGTCAAACATTTAATTAACTCACCCCTAATGTGATGGCTGGAACTGCTTCTCTTTTGGTGAGGCGTGTGATGTTAGCTGGTATTGATGATGTTGCTACTCCCAACTGCTTTTCCAGGTTTGCTCCTAGATTTATTGAATTTCGAGTCCCGCCTGCGGTTGCCTTGGCAGGGCCACACCAAATGATTTCGCGGGCCTCATACGGCCCGCGGGCCGGACGTTCCCCACCCCTGACGTACACGGTTAGCCAGCTTTCCCACATGCTCACTCACCTGCACACCGACTTAATCACTTACTCACCCACTTATCCATTATCCCACTTACCCACATGCTCACTCACACTCACTCGCTTTCCCACTCACTCATTCACATCATAGTGTCGGGGTGAATCTGTTCCGGAATGCAGAAGCAGCCACTGACTGGGGAGGACTGACGGGAGGCTGGTGAGGAGGCAGTGTTTTATGGAGCGATTTTGAGAATAATGACAATGAATTAAGGTTGGAGATGCCAACATGAAGGGGTTCACGATCAATGTGCAGGGCTAAAAGTCGCCTTCGTGCCCAGTGCACGGAGCGACGGGGATTGAGGCCTCCCTCTCTCAAAAGCCACTCAGGTACAGGCGGGAACTATTGCCGTGGGGGTGATGGAGTTGGAAGGATACCCACACTTTAACCCCACCACAAGTGACCAACTACGGGGTAGCAAAGGCCTTGGTGGATGATGCAATGTGTCCATTCATTCATTCACACGTACTCTCGGCTACAGAGCGCCGTCGGCTCCGTAAATAGCTCTCAATCTATTTTCTCGAGTCACCACCACTCGGGACAAAGTCAAGCAGCCGTTTAATGAATAACAAACGGCGATAAAACAGCGTCCACTCCGGGAAACACGTGCACCGCAACGCTCAGCCACCAGACGTTGGATGGAGCCACCTCACACTCCCTCCACCGAGACGTCTGCACGACCTGGGTTCGATCTCAAGTCCAGAACTTTCCCCTTCCCCGCTGGAAACTGTCCATCGACCCGACCACCGTATTCCATGCCACCCCTGCCACTGCCAACCCTGTCATCCTATCGGTCACGTATCCCCCTCTGCCACCCTCACCGATCCCGCCATTCACCTCTCCCCGCTGCGTAAAATTAAAGGTTATAATTTTGTACAATTGGCGTCCGTGCCATCCTTGTAGTGCGGGGGCTATCACGAAGGCGCTCGGCTTCACAGGCAACCTGCGGTAGCTTGCGAGTAGGGGGCGCTGGTGACGTGCGTCAGCCCCATTTGAGCACGGGGCCCCCCGGCACTCGACGGCCGAACTGGTTTTCGATCTGCAACGTCCACTGCGAAAGCAGACGGAGTGTTGTACGGTTGATACGCCCCACGGGATTTATAGGGATTATAATCGTTGCAGACCCAGAACTTGGGTACACACACACCGCATAGTACATCATCTCCATTCTTAAGGTTACACAATATAGTTACACTAAGACAGGAATACAAATATTTGCATATATTATTGTCCGCCGTGGGGTTAGGTAGGGTCTGCCACCTGAATGTAAACATCAATGGAGCATTGTGGCAGGTTTTTATTGTCTCTCCTTGCATTATTGGGGCATGCACACTCACTTGCACAAAGGCACACTCATCAGTCGAACATACAAAGATCCCCCGTGTAGCCTTAAACAGCCTGTTGGGGCAAGTGCTGTTAGCGAGCAGCACCTATGAAGGCCGGCACGGCACACGAGACGGTGGGTGGCCAGCACCACGCCCGGCCGCCTTTGTCTCTCCGGTTCTGATCTTTACACGCCACATCAGGAAGTAATTTAAGGCTGAGTCAACCTATGGGGGAACCAGGAACAGTCGAACTATTCGCTACTGATATTGGTCACGAGCGGGAAAATAACTCGGGTCACCAGGTTCACGGCACAGCGTGCTAACCACTGCGCCACCGCTCCCGCCCCCCCATCAGTTCACACACACACACACACGAGGAACTGCGCATGTGATCCAGCGCGCTCGGGAGGTGGGGGTTGGTGGATCTCTTAGGAGATTTAAGTGAAACGCCCAAAGCCGTTGAGGCGCGAGGTGGCCAAGGTGTGGCAGCAGAGCAAGTGGATTCGTGAGTCCATCCGTGCGGACATCCGAGTGCTGTCTCGTAAGAGTGGCTTTTATACCACAAGCCCCTCAACATTGAAATTGACCAAACATCCCAATGCAGGACCCTCCTGAAAAACGAGTCTTGAGATTCGTGGGGGCTTTCCTGCACTAATAAATGACATTCTTGCACCGGGGTGTTCCACTTACAGACACCCCCACTAAAACAATAGGGGCAAACATTCCAAGTCAAAGCCTCCACATGTCTCCCAACAGAATCTCGATGCAGTTCTATGTTTTTATATGTTGCTTTCACAACATTTAAATCAGCTGCTGAGAAAAATGTCAAGGGGGTCATTATCAATCACTGGGGTATCTATTTATAAATGGACCGCTCTTTATTATGAAACAACAATAATGATACAAATGCAATTCGGCGCAGTTGAATAACTCCACACACACATAAAATAAAATAAAACCACCCGCACGTAAGAGAGGTCATCCACTCAACGATCCGCACGGACAGGTCCTCACACCCACTGGCTGCATCGCCACCTCCTGGCCACTGGCAGGAAGTTTTACTTTGTTGCACCCAGGTGGCGACAGCGCCGAGCAGACCTGGACGAGAGTCACACTTTGCCAGAGCGACCGGCTCGCTGTGGGCTGCATCGCACACGCCTGCGTCACACACACCTGCGTCACACACACCTGCGTCACACACACCTGCGTCACACACACCTGCGTCACACACACCTGCGTCACACACACCTGCGTCACACACCTGCGTCACACACCTGCGTCACACACCTGCGTCTCACACACCTGCGTCTCACACACCTGCGTCTCACACACCTGCGTCTCACACACCTGCGTCTCACACACCTGCGTCTCACACACCTGCGTCTCACACACCTGCGTCTCACACACCTGCGTCTCACACACCTGCGTCTCACACACCTGCGTCTCACACACCTGCGTCTCACACACCTGCGTCTCACACACCTGCGTCTCACACACCTGCGTCTCACACACCTGCGTCTCACACACCTGCGTCTCACACACCTGCGTCTCACACACCTGCGTCTCACACACCTGCGTCTCACACACCTGCGTCTCACACACCTGCGTCTCACACACCTGCGTCTCACACACCTGCGTCTCACACACCTGCGTCTCACACACCTGCGTCTCACACACCTGCGTCTCACACACCTGCGTCTCACACACCTGCGTCTCACACACCTGCGTCTCACACACCTGCGTCTCACACACCTGCGTCTCACACACCTGCGTCTCACACACCTGCGTCTCACACACCTGCGTCTCACACACCTGCGTCTCACACACCTGCGTCTCACACACCTGCGTCTCACACACCTGCGTCTCACACACCTGCGTCTCACACACCTGCGTCTCACACACCTGCGTCTCACACACCTGCGTCTCACACACCTGCGTCTCACACACCTGCGTCTCACACACCTGCGTCTCACACACCTGCGTCTCACACACCTGCGTCTCACACACCTGCGTCTCACACACCTGCGTCTCACACACCTGCGTCTCACACACCTGCGTCTCACACACCTGCGTCTCACACACCTGCGTCTCACACACCTTGTATCACACACCTGTATTATACACCGACACTTCACACCTGTATTACACACCGACACTTCACACCTGCGTTACACACCAATAACCGAACACGCCCCCTGCGGCGCACGGGCCCCACGCACGTGCGCCCACCACGCCCAGAGAATCAACAACAACAACAACAGCAGCAGAAGCAGCAGCAGCCGAGGCGCTCCGCGACCCTCCGGGCGAGATGGAAGGCTGACGCGGCAGGGCAGCAAGGGGAAGCCGCTCGCGTGAGCGACGCGCTGCCGCGGGGGAGTTTCCTATCCTTGCGAGCGTAACCCTAAGCCGGCAGCTTGTCCCGGGTCTCACCTCACTGGCCGGCGAGCTGACCGGACGTGCATGCGAGCGTGCGAGCGAGCAGGCGTGCGTGTCTGCTCGCGAAGACAAAAGCCCCAGGCCATTACAATGGTGCAAATGAGCGCTTGAGCAGGTGAGCCTGTGGAGGCGGCTCGCGCTGCTGCTGCTGCACGCACGTTTGTGTTAAGTGCTGCTCGCAACAGAAACAAACATTCGCCAAAAATAGCACACGCGTAAAGAGAACCACACGTTGCAAACATTGCAATTTGGAATCATCGCCAGCCGTGGTCTATCCACTGCTGCAGGACCCACCAAAGCGTCGCCACGTCCCGCGGTCACGCAATGCGATGCTCATCCCAGGTTCTGCACACCGGCGGATTTCATCAGTCCATCTCCACGGTGGTGGCCCTATCGTGTGCGTTGTTCCCCTTTGGCTGCCTCTCCATTATTAGTTCCGACCAATGGCCATCATCATCACTTCTAGTAACGTGGCCCGCCCAAGTCCACTTACTTCACCTTACAGCCGCATGGTGCCTCTAAATTGTGCGTGTTCTCTGATCCGTGCGTTCCTCCTGCTCTCAGTCTCATTCCACGTGTGTACTGTTTCACGCCTCTTTGCACACCACAGATCTTGCCGCATATTTGTGGTCTACGTGCACGTTGCTGATCCATGTTTAATTGGAAATGTTCTGGCGCAAAAAATATTCAGAGTAAACTAAGACTGCACCTGTAATGGACTTTCTTTTTTAGTATCCATTATATGATGCTCGTTTCACCCGGGAAAGTCTCACTGAGTCTCAGACTCTTTTTCAGCAGGGTCCTGCCAAGTTTTTGGAGTAGGGAAGGGGGTGAGGGCGATGTTGCTACTCGAGTAATTTGCGGTTAAAGTTTTCAGCGTTGGCGTGTTTGGCCGAAGCGAGTTACATTCTAGCTACAGGAGGAAACCGATGGGAAGCCAAACATCACACCACTTGGCTTTGATGTCCCTCGAAGACGTTGGTGGGGCCATGAACCGCATCAGAATATCAATCAGTTGATGCTGCACCACATCTCTTTCATGAAGGGGTAACTAAAGACGAGCCGCAGGAGAGCGAGTGGTCGTGCAACCCAAATAAAACGTTGACTTCATCGTAAACCAGATATTATCATCTGCGCTCATGCAATTCAGGAAGAGCAAAACCACACGAACTCTCCACTGAAGCCCTCTCGTGGCTTAGCAGACCTCGATATTGGAATTTAACTCCTAAACATATTGCCATTGACGCTTATATTATGTTAGGTACACACTCTGCTGTTTTACAGTTGTATCTTCAATTGGTTGGCGAATTTGTTGCACGCAATTCTTGTTTTCGCTCGTATTTATCCTGAATCCGGCGTTGCAGAATTCTTCACAAGGTCCTTGCGTCATTTCCCCGTGCTTCATTCCCATCGGGCATTGTTACGGACTTTCTCGACGACAAAGGCGGATTCACAGCGCATCTGAAATGCGTCTGGATCCCAGAATATTACATAACTCCGGGGGCTGGGGCTTGCGCATGGAGGCGATTGATTCAAATGGATTTCGTAGTGGTACGAAGCTAAGGACATTTTCACACAAAGCGCCGGATACTTTAATAAAGACAAACATGTCACGTACCAGACACCCGTGCTGTGTGCACATACGGTGTCATATTCCATGGCTACACGTGTTGACGCTGCTGTAATACAAATATGCGTGCGTGAGCTGGCAGGATACCTGCATGTAAACGCAGAGCCCTATTTCCATTCCACAGCTGGATGAGGACCCCCCCCCCGCGGCGCGCCTGTCCTGGGGATTATCTGACCACGTTTCCCCGCGCCGGTCAGTGCATGTTGAAGGCGAGAAACACAGATAAGGGAGCATAGACGTACAGTGCAACACTGGACGTTTGCTGCACTGCCCTTTGCTCGCCAGCCCTGTGGCAACCTGTTTGTCCACGGTGGTAACCCCTCAAGCCATTACCCAGGCTCAACCATGCTCACCTTCCGAGACATCATGACATCAGGCGCATTGCGAGCGAGTTGGACACGGGCATGCCTCTATACCCCGTGCAACATAAACACCGCAGACCACAAGATACACACGAGTAGGCAGACTACGTGCGGGCAGCGATTGGGGTCAGGTGACCACACGTGGCACAGGAATGCGTACGACTTCAAATATATGAATGGCAACAACATAAACAATGGGTGGTCTTATACATGATCATCATCATCGCGTGTACCGCATATACGTGTGACACCCATAAACGTGGAACACACGGACCCATGTGTGTGCACACCTGTTTAACTGCACACAGGACCAGGTATACACATTTGTGTGTGTACACTAACCTACGTGCAATCGGGTGTACATGCTGCCATAACGACACGGAATCAGGGTTTGCGCAGTGCCAAGAGTACGTTCGTTAGGACAGTGGTTCTTCTTCTTAACCTGGGGTGCATCACGCAGCCCCTGGGGGCGCGAGACAGGGCCAGACTTTGTTAGAAGGCAAATAATCGAAACACAAATTAAGCACGGGCACGGAAGTACGACTACTTTTCGATTTAAAGCTTTCGTGACTGCAGGGATTCATCTTCTTGGTTCTTTCGGTAAAGTCACGTAGAAGAGAAGTAATAAAATAATAAGAATAAAACATAATAAAACAATTCTCACGACGTTTCGGCTACAACGCAAGCAGCCGTCTTCAGGTGAAGAATGAGACACTACCAAGCTAGGAGCTTATATATAAACTGGGTTGGAGGTGGAAGAGCGCCTTAACAGAAGGAATGTGCATATGAAGAGGAATTTAGCATATTCATGGAAAATGCGTAGGAGGTGGGGTTTCAAAGTCATTATGCCTATGCATTATGCAGGATCAACAGCACCAAGGGGGGGTGCAGAAGTAATAAAATAATAATATTTTTATTATTTTATTACTTCCCTTCTACGTGACTTTACCGAAAGAACCAAGAAGATACGACTACTTTGTTTCATCAAGCCGATGCGTTTATTAATTTTCTAAATGTGTTAACGGTTGAGACCCCAAGGGGGTGCTAGGCTGCAGTAAAGGTTAAGAATCACTGGGTTCGGTGCACACACCCCACCTTGATTATCAGCTGTACACATCTCCATGTGTGCTGCAGGTGTGCACAGCCATGTGTGCCCAGGTGTACACACGCGCAGGTAAGTAAATATACCACTTTAAATACCCACAAGGGTGCATGGCCCACTAGGTAAACCCACAGCCGCCTGGAAGACCTCAGGGTTACACACACAGCACCTTGTGCATCCACAATGAGTTATCCACCTGTACACACCCACGTGACACGCCCCGCCACACGTGTACACACCCACGTGACACCCCAGCCACGTGTGTACACACCCACGTGACACCCTAGCCAAGTGTGTACACACCCATGTGACACCCCAGTCACGTGTACACACCCACGTGACACCCCAGTCACGTGTACACACCCACGTGACACCCCAGTCGCACGTGTACACACCCACGTGACACCCCAGTCACGTGTACACACCCACGTGACACCCCAGTCACGTGTACACACCCACGTGACAACCCTGCCACACGTGTACACACCCACGTGACAACCCTGCCACACGTGTACACACCAAAGGTACACCACGTGTGTACCGAAGCTCTCCTCCGAACGGTACCCACCACCTTGGGTGTAGCCATGGCTACCGTGACCCGTACGTGACCCACCCACGTGTCTCCCAGTCACGTGTATCCACACGGGCAGCTGTGTCCACCGGGCCACGTGTGGGTGGGTGTGTATGCAGAACTTTTTTCGCACCGTACCTAGCCAACCGTGCTAATCGGAGGTGCCACAACGCACAGCACGTGTACTCCTTCCTGTGCGTAGCCAGCCGCTGCAGCCAGGTCACGTTTACACACACTGACCAGCCACGTGTACAAAGACCCCCAGTACTCTATAGACTTGTGGTGCTGTTAGCGAGCACCTATTGGGTGGTCAGCACGGAGCCAAAACGCCTTGCGTCTCCAAACCCCAGTGGCGAAGTTTACACATCGCACCAGGTACTCATTTGAGGCCGAGTCGACCTAGGGGAGGCCCAGAACCGGTTCAGGCAATCGTCACCGGCCGTGAGCGGGAATCGAACTCGGCAGGGCCAGGTTCGTAGCGCGCTAACCGCTACACTACCACCACCACCACCACGGGGACCCTACCACGGGGACCCATGTCTGTCCACATGAGCACACGCCACCAGCACGGCCCGGTGCCGAGGTGAGTCACAGCACGCGCGTTCACCTCTAAGACGTCAGGTGTACACAGCGCCCACGTGCACCCCACCGGTCGCACCAACCCCACGTGCACCCTTCCCATGCACACCGCAACACCCACCCACCCACACACCACCGCGACACGTGCCACCCAAAGCGGCAGGCCACCCTCCCCGCGCCGCGCCCTGACCCTCTCACCTCTGGCCGGCACCCGCCGTTCGTGAGCAGCCACTGCAGGCAGGCCAAGTGGCCCGTGGCCGCGGCGTCGTGTGCCGGCGTGGCCCCGTTGAGGGCCCTGGCGTGCCCGGGCAGGCCGCCCTCCTCCACCACGTAGCGCAGGGCCCCCAGGCGGCCGGCGCGGGCCGCGTAGTGCGCCGGCGTCGCCCCGTGGTGGCTGTCGGTCCACGCATCGCGGTCTTCCTCCTCGTCGGGCCCCTCCTGCCCTTCCACGGCGTCTTGCCGCTGCCGTGCAGCCCCCCCCGGGGGGGGCAGCAGCAGCAGCAGAGTCTGCAGCGCGGCGAGGTCTCCGCTCTTGGCCGCCTCCATCAGCTTGTCCGTCGTGGACGACGCGTCCATTGTCAAGCCGATGCTGGCAATGTTGTCGCTGGTGGTGATGTCGATAGCAGAATCCTGTGTCGCATATCTTCCCCTTGTTATTGTTCACCTCGTGAAATGTCTAATGCGCTCGATTAACTAATTGGCAATTCGCGAATGTTCGTTCAATGTTGTGCAGAATTCACAAATGAAAAAAAACGTGCCCTACTTTGAAAGTGTTACGTTTGTGGATTCATCCTTCCAAATGTTTAATTTTATTTTAAAACAGCGCTTACTTCTTTCCTCGTTAGACCTCGTCCCCACACGTACCGTTATGCTACACAATGGTAAACACTCGAGCAACGTAACAACGCACGAGCGTTTCTCACGGCAGCTGCTCCTGCTACTGCTGCTGCCTGCTTGTTGTTGTTGTCGTCGTGCCACCGAGCGCCACTAAGAGGGGGCCCCCTTCAGCGTGTGGCCACGGCTGTCTCCATGGAACCTGAGCCGCGCTGGCGAGGCGAGGCCCGGCCCACAGCGGCCGCCGTCACCGCCACGTGGGCGGGACCTCGCCTCGATAGACGTGGTGTGTGTGCTTGTTACTAAATAGGAAAGTGATCAAAGCAACTGGAATCGTAGGTGTGGGTTTGCTCTCCCACTCACCGGATGTGCTGCACTAGTAACGAGTTGGCACGCTTTGTTTTACGTGACAAAGTTTACTAAGTGGGAACCTAATTTGCCAGTAAAAATATGATAATTGTTTTTTTTACCCTTCTATCTGGCAACAAAACTGACACCTTTTTACAAGGAGTCATGTTTGCATAGACCGCAATACCTGCAGTCATAATACAAACAAAAGACATAACTCTGATAATGTGCACTGTCCTTGACGTTGATTGGTCCACACCCGAGACATCTTTCCTTAGAGCCTAGTCTCACATGGGTTGGACCAGGTGACGCCAAAAGGCGCACAACTCAAGGACAATGCACCATCAGAGTATGAGAGCTCGGGGCAAGCATCTACACTATGGGAACCTCATTTGCCAGTAAAAATATGATAATTGTTTTTTTTTTACCCTTCTATCTGGCAACAAAACTGACACCTTTTTACAAGGAGTCATGTTTGTATAGACTGCAATACCTGCAGTCATAATACAAACAAAAGACATAACTCTGATAATGTGCACTGTCCTTGACGTTGATTGGTCCACACCCGAGACAGCTTTCCTTAGAGCCTAGTCTCACATGGGTTGGACCAGGTGACGCCAAAAGGCGCACAACAAACATGACTCCTTGTAAAAAGGTGTCAGTTTTGTTGCCAGATAGAAGGGTAAAAAAAAACAATTATCAGTTTACTAAGTGGCGGGTTTAACGACACATTTTTACGCGATCAAACCCCCAAAAAACCCAAATAATTATAAATTACTGCTGCTCGTTAAAGGCTATTTCAGTTCATTTTCAGTTAATTTATTAGGTGTAGCGCTGTGAGCCATGCGGCTCTTGAATCGGATGCAACCGCAACAAAAAAAAACATGAACAAGAAACATCTTCAAGTGACAACGCGCAACAGAAAAATCCAGGAAAAAACAGCAAAGTCTCCAAATTAGCACGGTGGGCTACGTACGGTGCGAAATAAGTTCTACAGATATACGTTAGGCCCAGTGAGCGATTCACTATTTTTCAGTCACGACCTGGCTATCACAACTTATAGCCCAAAGAAGTGGCTTACCATGTGAACATTTATAGCCTTACAAATACTCTGAACGTGTGGTGACGTTGATTCTAAATGTGTAAGGAAAAACCGGAGGACCCGGAGAAAAATCCACGCGACCACGGGGAGAGAGACGCAGACTCCAAATATACAGGGTGCTTCGCATTTTTTTAACACTTATATGGGACTATCGTTTATACTGGAAAAATAATGGGAAATAGACTGTAACATGATAAGAAATGTATGTTAATACAGTAGCTTCAAAAAGTCAGTCTCCACTTGTTCGCCATCATTGTCAACACGTGCCTGGAATCTTCTCCAGGTGGTCTCCAGAGCCCGCAGGCAGCATATTTATTGTGGTGTTGTTGCAAATTCTCAGAAGTGTTGACATTTTTTTGAAGTACCCTGTACAGCAGGCGTCAGGGTCGGGATCGAACCCACGACCTCCTGTATACCAGGCGAGGTAGTTAATATCTCCTAGCCACCGTGATAATGAGAGAGAGACACCCAAACTCCAAATATACATCAGGCGTCAGGGTCCTGATCGAACCCACGCCCTCCTGTATACCAGGCGAGGTAGTTAACATCTCCTAGCCACAGCGGCACTCCAAAGGCGAATGCTGATTTGAACGCAGCAAGTCCAGAACGTGCCGGTTAGACTCGCTCTCTGAGAAGATGCGTGTCATGTCTCTGATTCGATGGTCTTTCCCCAAGCACCGTCAATCAAAATACATACCATGATGATAACCTTGTAAATAAGCTTAATGTGATTACAATTAGTTTTTAAAAAAATAAAAAATAAATAAATGCAGCCACATATTTCACATGTTAATAATGTAGAACTTGTACGTGGCACCAGTTGCGATGACATGTACTCTACTACCGCTTGCAAATTGCGTAAACACATTGCGTTACGTTTCTCAATATCAGCAATGATCACTCCACTGCTGGATGAAGTCCAGCCCAAGCCACTACTATTTACGATAAATATAAAACTCCAACACATTCGCCAATAACACTGTTGCCTTAAAAGGAAACATATAAATATATATATTATAGGCGACGTTTCGGGGCAATATCTATTGACACAAATATGCTATGAAGAAGTGTTATGAAGAAGGGCCAATGGCCGAAACGTCGTCTACCATATTATTTTCTTCTAAGGCCACAGTCGTGGTGATGAATGTGTGTTGAGTCTTTGCTGTTGTTGTGAACGGCCCAACAGCGATGCTCACGGGAAAGTGTTGCTCTCTGGTGGGCGAGTGCACATCTGTGACATCAGAAGATATCTTACCGGACGCACGTGGGCAAAGAGCTTCATAGCTCATCGGATTTCCCCAAGATAAGTAAAGATTCTGGTTCTGAGTGCGCGCATGGAACCGCTCACAAGAGTGCATCGGAAGTGGCACGGTAAAACCCCGGCCACGAACGAAAATAAGAGGAGAACATTTTACAACAATGTTTTTATTTAATGTGTACATCTGTTTATCGTTACACGACGAATTTGTGGCAAATCTTACAAAAATTACGAGTGCTAAAAAACAAAGGTACATTTCTATGACAGGCGCCAGTCCATTTACGGGACGCGGGAAGATCATCACATTAAGTTGGGTTGTGCAGTTATTTTGGATTCCAGCTGTGAGAGTTAAAAAACACGAGTTTGTCGTCCGATGAACATGAACCCTCAGTTTAACACGCAGTAGGCTTTCGCGACCAATATCATCTATAATACAAGTTTTTTTCTGGGTTACATCGCGTAAATGTTGTGTTATATCGCGTAAATCTACGCGATCTAAAAAAAACTGTATTATGAACATGAACCCGAATGAGTAAGTTGGGTGTGGACGTGCTGCCCTCTAGTGCGAAGCAATCCTCAGTACGGCTGTAGTAACTGTAATACAGTACTGTTATCTCGTGACTGAGTGCGTTCATATGTTTAACGGGTTAGTTACTCTAATGGCTCGGCGAGATTTTGTTTTATGGATTAGTCATCTCAATAGCACCATCCGGACAGAAATTCTGGAGAGAGAGAAAAAAATAATTTTGGCGCGATTTGCAGTGTGCAAATCTATCTCTGCACGATTGAGTCCATTTCAACAACCTGCATTGACCAGCGTGGTGAAGTATGGTCAAACATTTCTCATGAATGACACGGCATGGGAAGGGCCTTCGTCCAGCAGTGGATTGATGAAGGGTTTAACATTATAATTAATTTCCATGCACGCGTTCGTTTTTTATGTTCTTTGCAGAACATTTGATTGCATCTCTCAATGTCGCTTCAGTCTCATGCTTTCTCACATTTTGCTATTGCGTGAGGCCGCACTTGTGAGGAATACAAATGTTTCCAATCGTGTTACCTTGCCGTGCCTTGATGCGGTTGTAATATTATAATGTCCGTGTTGGCGCTGTGATGTGCAAGTGGTTGAAATCAGTGGCAAGTGCCCCCCCCTCCGCCACCTTCATCAAGCCGCACTGACCAGCGTGGTGAAGTATGGTCAAAATGTCATTACCGACACATTGTGGGTAGGCCTTCATCTCGCAGCAGAGCTATCGTAGAAGATTCTATTCTATTCTCGTTCATGATGATGATGACTGCAGTGTGTTCCAGGAGCTGAATGTCAACTTCGAGGTCTGCTGTTGGCCACGACGAGAGAGAGGGCTTCAGCAGAGAGGGTTCGTGTCGTGTTGCAATTCGTTCTCCGTGGAAGGAGCGCAGACGAGAGTGGTTGTCTGCATGGTCCCCAGTTTCTGCTGTATTCATGCAATCGTCATCATGGCTCGTGACAACTGCATAGAGATATATCAGCTGACATGGGCACCTTTCCAAAGTGCACCCGAAAACCATAAAAGACACGATCACACTCAAGCCGCCTCGATCTGCGTGATTTTGTTTAACAAAGTACATCCCAAAAGCATCTCGCACGGCCCAGCGCTCGCAGGTGATCCATCACGCAAATGTCGACTGCTCCCCCTCCCTCGCTCCCCGCCCACCACCTCCACTCTGCACACGTTCAGAGTGCCGGAGCGGGGTGTGGGGAAGCTTCCCGTGGGTCGATTGGGGCTGTGACTGCGTGACTTGGGTGGGGGTGGGAGGAGGAGGAGTTGAGTCGGGAGCGGCCCCAGACACCGCACGTGTCACGGCGTGGCGGGGTGGCCCCGAGGGGGGCAGCGAGGGGAGGGTGGTGGTGGTGGTTGGGGGCGGTGCGGATGATGGTTGACACCACCTGCTGTTCCATTGGGTACTCCAGGGAGCAGGACAACGGGCGAGGGAGTTGACCCAGCGTGAGGCCTTCGAGGTTAATCGATGGCTACGCTTTGACTCCTCGGTGTGGTGTCTGGAGCCCATCAACCCCCGCTGTTCTGCAGCTCCTCCCATCATCAGCAACCCTTCCCCCACGCTTGAGTTGTCTCAACTCAACCGCAGCTTTGGTCGTTTTTGTGTCGCCGAGACTTCGAACGGAAATGCCTACAACTCTCAAATTAGTTTTACAAACTCGAACGGGGGAAGAGGAGTGGTGTGCATCTCTGTCGGCGGCTCTGAGCCGCAGTGTTGGAAATTCCGCATTCCTATGGCGGGGCGCCAGCTACGCAAAGTGGGTGCTAATGTTGTCACCCGACGAGAGATAAAGGGTTTAATGCTGTCTCACAAGTGAGACAATTAAAGGGGAACCATAAAAGTGAGACAGAAATAAAAACGAGGCATAAAAAAGGACCGGTCTTCAATCGAATCACAACCCCAAGCGGTAACAGTTCTTACCTTGTCCCACCCACCTCCGAATAGCGCGGTCGGCTACGTACGGTGCGAAAGAAGTTCAACACAGCACGTACAATTCGTCGGGTTCCTGGGGAAGCGGATGGGGAGGTCGGCACAGGCCTCGTTTTCACGATGACCTCTGAAAGGTGCACGGACTGCAATGTCCTCTTCGTCGTCTTCGTCGTCTTCGTGCGAGTAAAGCGAGGGAGCCGACAGCCGCGACTCGATGCCACCCCCAGAAAGTGTTCAGTCTGCGTTTGAGCCAGACCGATGGTTTTATTGCGTGTGAAGTATCCACTTTGCTGTATGTTCGTGAATTACTGTATCTCACTTTCAAAGCCATATTCACATCGCGCTCGTATCACACACCGCCTGTGATTTTGGGTTGTCAGTATTTTTGTAAGCATTAAATATTGTATATATATATATTTATTATTAGGTCAATAGTTGACGAGTAACATGCTCCGGAAGAGCTTTGGGGCATTATTCTCAATCACGGCTCAGCTGCTTTCAAAGTCGCACGAGTGAGCGGCTCAGCCGTGGCTCGGTTTAGGCCCAGCTCATGGGAAATCGTCAGCACGGCTGCTGGGACCATGGCTCGGAGCCGGCTCGGGTTAAGCACGGCTCGGAGCCGACTCGGGTTAAGCACGGCTCGGAGCCGACTCGGGTTAAGCACGGCTCGCTCGGAGCCGGTTTGCTTGAGCCGGAAGCTCAAGCGAGATTGGACCACCCATCTGTGACTCGAAAACACAGGCATTGAGATAATCATTTACATTTTCAAGGCGCATTTCACACGTAGGTCCCACCACCAATGCGCCACTGTGCATTGGTGGTTGGCTACGTACATAAGTACGAATGCGGGGAATAAGCAGAACCTGCAGGGTAAAACGGCCGCAACTAGGCGGGGGTGAAGGGCAGTTTAGAGAGGTGAGTTTTCCAAGACAGACTTAAATCTAGCAACCGATTCTGATTGTCTTATTAGCAAAGGGCAAATCGTTCCGACGAGGCCCTGCCAGGAACAGAAACTTGACCTCGGAGTCCTGAGAAGAAAGTGATCAGAATATCTCAGAGGGCCTTCGTTGGAGAGTGAACACGGGATCGGTTCCTGTGAATTCTGCGGGGCTAACCCATTGAATAGTACCACAGAGGTCAGCACCAGCAGCATGGTCCTACAGCTCACTCGGCACTTCACTGGTAGCCAGTGCAAAGACAGGAGAGCGGAGAGCGCCTGTGATGTGCTCGCCATTCTACCAGGAGTACATTTTTAGCCGTTTTTGAAATTGTGTTTTTTTTAACGCCGTCCCTTTGGCCTCGAGTCATTGTCTATGTTGTTGCGAGCCACGCGCCGTCGTTATTTAAATGTGGCGCGTGAGTGGGCCGCCCATTGTGTGTGTGCCAGACCCGCCCATTGTGTGCGCCAGACCCGCCCACAGGTCATTTGCTCGTTTAAATGTCCCAGCCTGGGTGTGCGTCCCCCGACAGCGATTAGAATTGTGACCAGGCACCCGCCACCCAGCCACGCACCAGCCCCCCACACCAATTGCCTAGCCCCGTCAAGTCAAAGGTGGGGTGGTTTCCTGCTCAAATGAGCATTGCGTTTCCGCTGATCATCTTCCGTTTACAGCCTTGAGCCAGCGGTGGAAATTCCTCATTGCTATGGCGGGGTCGACGGAACCTTGCAGCGTTGTTGTTCAAGAGGGGGTAATGAAAACACTCAATGTAGTCACACCCGGGTCTTTGTTTTTTCCCCGCTTATAAACCTTGGCATCATCACCTCCACCAACATCTTTATTGGTGTCAAACTCACCACCACCACCATCATCAGTGTGACACAGAATGAGTAAGCACGCGGTCTGCTACTGTCAGTCGCGCATGTCGAACCAGCTACCCGCCGGTGGCCGAATCAGCCGGAATCTCGCCAGGCCACGCAGCGTTGAGCCTGGGTGAAGCCCGGGTGGGTGACCACGGGGCTCGCGATGCTACGTGGTAGGGCAGTCCAGCAACAATCCATTGTTGTGCTGTACTTGCGTGCGTCCCCGTCTGTCTATGCTGCCCGCCTCCACCGACCCGCGCCGAGCAGCGTGGTGAGGTATTCTTTGACGACCGTGCAGACGTGGGGGGCAGGGTGGGGGGGAGGGGCACTCTCATCCAGCAGTGGATTTTAGCAAAGAGGGGGTGGAAAGGGCTTTGCTCTTTTACATGGACCCAGCACCAAGCACTGAGATCCCCTTCGTCCACCACCACCCACCCCACCCACCACGCCCTCCCCCCACCCCCTCTGAGTATCCCTCCACTCCCCCTACCTATCACACCCCCCCTCCGTTATAAACGCCCGCGGCCGCAGGCAGCGAGACTCATAACGGGCGAGGCAGCCCACGTGGAAGAGCGGCGGACACTTTGTCGAGGGGCGATCGCGTTCACAACGTTCGCGATCGTCTCTGTGCGTCGAGGGGCAATTAATACGGAGTACGTTGCGACTACGCGGGGCGGACTGAAGCGTAGAGCAGCTGTTCGCACAGATGTGTGTAGATGTTCGGCTGGTGTAGTGAGAGCGATTTGAAAAGATAAGTCGGATGTTTCGGAAGTCTACTGCTGCGTAGCGACGGGCAGAGGAGCGCGGTTGTCGACAGGAACAGCCAGTCGAGTATCGGCACACAGACAAAGACACAGAGAGACACAGACACACACGGAGACACAGAGAGACAAAGACACACACCGAGACACAGAGAGACACAGACACACACGGAGACACAGAGAGACACAGACACACACCGAGACACAGAGAGACACAGACACACACGGAGACACAGAGAGACAAAGACACACACGGAGACACAGACACACACGGAGACACAGAGAGACACAGACACACACCGAGACACAGAGAGACACAGACACATACGGAGAAAGTCAAGCGACACGTCAACAAACACGCAGATACACTCAAAAATATGGACACGCACGCAGACTAAAAAAAGAGAGACGCAGATACCCATACACACAAACACAGAAGCACGCAGACAGACAAACAGAGACAGACACACAAACAGAGACGCACACAGGGACAGACACCACACAGAGACAGACACACAGAGACAGACACACAGTCAGAGTCGCAGGCTGTCATAAGAGAGCGCAGGAGGCGATGCGCACGTGGGCTCTGTGAGAGCCCTCCCCACTCCACCTGACCGACAGAGGGCAGCTGGAGGCAGCTCGGCAGGGACCGCGAGTCGAGCAGGAACCATGGAAGCGGTGACCTCTCAGTGCCGAGGGCAGCGGAGAGCCGTCGTGCTCCCCAGGGTCCGCAGGAAACGCGACAGCGGCGGCCCGAGCCAGCTCAGCGACCTCAGGAAGGTGCGTCCCAGCGGCCCCGTGTTGGTGTGAGTGTGCGGACGAGGAGCGGTGGCGCTGTGGTTTGCGCGACTTGCGCAACGAACCCGGCGGCCCGAGTTTGACGATTGACGCTCACGAACAATAACAGTGGCGGGAATTTGAACCGGTCCTGGGTTTCCCCTAGCCCCTAGGTCGACTTAGCCTTAAATTAGTTCCTGGCGCAGTGCGTAAACATCAGCATTGGGGAGATAAAGGCGGCCGTGGTCGGCGTAGGGCTGGCCACTCACCTCTCTCGTGCGTCGATGATGATGGTGTGTTGATGGCAGTTATTGTAATGACGATGGCGGTGATTGCGATGGTCATAATGGCAGTGGATGTTGGCAGTGATGCCTAAAGAGGGTGGCGAGATGACAATGGTGATGATGACTTGACCATGATGATGATGATGACGACTACTCCAGACCTTGAAGCCCCTCATGGAGAAGAGGAGGAGAGCTCGGATCAATGAGAGCCTCAACCAACTCAAGGGGCTCATCCTGGAGGCTCCTCGGAAGGACGTGAGTCTCGCTAGCGCCTCTCCTCACATCCCCGGCGCACATCGGCACGACACCGCCACCACCACCATCACCGCCACCACCACGGGCCCAGGGCCATACCGGCCCCACGTGGCAATTTATCGGCCAGTTAGTCATCGGTGGACCGAAGTGGACATTAAGTGGACATCTGTGACGTTACAGACCCAGAGGGCAGGTTGGCGAATGCAAGAGTGGTGCAAAGGCGTCTTGCGGCGCAGATGCATCATTCGGGCGCTGTGCAAACCCAAATTACATTGGATTGTGGGCCAAATGACTAAGTAAAATACTTTAAATCTTAAAAAAATAATAAAACGGTACTGCGAGTGCCAAGAGTAGATGTTTGACAGCACTGGGGAAACGAGAGATGGTGGAGAGGGAATGAATCGAGGGGTCGCGCTGTGTATGGAACAAGTCCACAATATCCCTGCGGCCACTGGAGGTGCTGCCACTCACTGCCATGCAGAGGGGCGGGGACTTGAATCGAGATTCTGACTGGCGGCATTTCATAGAATCGCCTGGAAGGGGCAGGGCCGGGACCACTCAGCCCCTGGTGGTTTCCAGAGTCACGCATTGAAACGAGTATTTTCCCAACAACATAACTTAATCATTATTATGTAATTGTTCATATTTGCCTTGAAACGTGTCAATGGCAGCTGAAATATGGTTGAAAAAATGGCATTCGTTGTCTATTTTAATGAATATTGAATCGTTATTTTCCTTGTTATTCTGTATCGCTCTTGTTTGTGAACAACAGAGCACCAGATACTCCAAGCTGGAGAAGGCCGACATCCTGGAGATGACAGTGAAGCACCTGCAGAGCCTCCAGAAGGGAGCTGAAGTTGCAGGTGAACAGATGAACCCCTTCGCTCACCACTCCATCGCTCGTCACAACAACACACTCACCCGCTCACCCACTCACCCACTCACCACACTGCAGGTCACAACAACACACTCACCCACTCACCACACTGCAGGTCACAACAACACACTCACCCACTCACCACACTGCAGGTCACAACAACACACTCACCCACTCACCACACTGCAGGTCACAACAACACACTCACCCACTCACCACACTGCAGGTCACAACAACACACTCACCCACTCACCACACTGCAGGTCACAACAACACACTCACCCACTCACCACACTGCAGGCCACAACAACACTCTCACCCACTCACCACACTGGAGGTCACAACAACACACTCACCCACTCACCACACTGCAGGTCACAACAACACACCCACTCACCACACTGCAGGTCACAACAACACACTCACCCACTCACCACACTGCAGGCCACAACAACACACTCACCCACTCACCACACTGCAGGTCACAACAACACACTCACTCACCACACTGCAGGTCACAACAACACTCACCCACTCACCACACTGCAGGTCACAACAACACACTCACCCACTCACCACACTGCAGGTCACAACAACACACTCACCCACTCACCACACTGCAGGTCACAACAACACACTCACCCACTCACCACACTGCAGGTCACAACAACACACTCACTCACTCACCACACTGCAGGTCACAACACACTCACCCACTCACCACACTGCAGGTCACAACAACACACTCACCCACTCACCACACTGCAGGTCACAACAACACTCACCCACTCACCACACTGCAGGTCCCAACAACACACCCACTCACCACACTGCAGGTCACAACAACACACTCACCCACTCATCACACTGCAGGTCACAACAACACACTCACCCACTCATCACACTGCAGGTCACAACAACACTCTCACCCACTCACCACACTGCAGGTCACATCAACACACCCACTCACCACACTGCAGGTCACAACAACACACTCACCCACTCATCACACTGCAGGTCACAACAACACACTCACCCACTCATCACACTGCAGGTCACATCAACACTCACCCACTCACCACACTGCAGGTCACAACAACACACTCACCCACTCACCACACTGCAGGTCACAACAACACACCCACTCACCACACTGCAGGTCACATCAACACACCCACTCACCACACTGCAGATCACAACAACACTCTCACCCACTCACCACACTGCAGGTCACAACAACACACTCACCCACTCACCACACTGGAGGTCACATCAACACACCCACTCACCACACTGCAGATCACAACAACACTCTCACCCACTCACCACACTGCAGGTCACTACACTTTATTTTCCTGCTTCTTTCACTGCTCCACTTTTAATATCACTCCCATCGCCTCATTTCTCAAGCGCGTACTACAGCCTGGCGCAACGTCAGACACTGCACTCCACTGCTGGCTATTCCACCTCAAGCAGCGCTGTTTGTTGCAGGCCGCGAGCTCAACAACTGTGGATAAATGGTCAGGCACCAACGTGGTGTCAACGTCGTCTTCACCACCATCGCCACCATCGCCACCATCGCTACCATCACACCCACGCCCTTCCCCATCAGTTGTAACTCATTATCAGCCTTACCAATGATCAAATGATGATGATGATGATGATGTCAAACGGTGATGATCACAAACTTTCTTGGTAACTACGGCGATCGCGATTATCAATACAAATACAACGTAGTTTTATACGGCATCTCGATGCGGCTACGACTCAAGACGCTGGCAGAGAAACCGTGGGCATTTGTATTTTATAGAGAGAGGCAGTCAGGCAGTGTTGGGATTCTACGTGAGTCCAGGGAAGTATGTCTGAATCTGTGGGTCTCTATGAGTGCACGGGTCTCTGTGGGTCTCTGTGGAAGTTACTTCACCGAGAGAGGGAATTGGAAGTGATTGACAGGCATGGGATAGCGGGCGAAGGCCACCTGTGGACTGTTGGAGTAGCGGGTCTCGGTGGGAGCCTAGAAGTGCTGACCAGCTGGGTGAAGTATGTTCCAATAACCCCCACGGTCCACACGGCACGGGGAGGCCCTCATCCAGCAGTGGAATGAGCCACGCGCTCGTCCCGTGCGTCACCTCGAGCCGCGCGCTCCGCCTCGTTGTGTCCCTGGCAGGCGAGGGGCTCGGCGAGGAGGCCAACTCGGGCCGCTACGGCGCGGGCTTCCACGACTGCGTGGTGCAGGTGGCACGCTTCGTGGCCGCTTCGCCCGGCACGGCCGAACGCGAGCCGCTCACCCGGCTCCTCGGGCACCTCCTGGAGTGCCTCAACCTGCACGGCGCCACCGCCAGGCTCGCGGGCGCCGCCGCCAGCCGCAGCCCCTCCTCCTCCTCGTCCTCCTCCTCGTCCTCCTCCTCTTCGTCGCCGCCGCCATCGCCGCCACCGCGCACGGACGCGGCGACGCCGGAGGAACCGCCACCGTCGCCGCCGCATTCGCCGGACGTCCTCGCGAACAGAGCAGCGCAGGAGGATGCGGCGCCGCCGCCACCGCCGCCGTCTCCGCCGAGGATTTTCCCGAACCGTCGCCACCGCGGCCACCGGCGAGTGGACGAACGCGGCCCGAGCCCGGCCGATCGCTGGGCTCTCGTGCCTCGGAATGAGCGGCGCGACTCCGTCTGGAGGCCCTGGTGAAGGCGGGGCGAGGCCGTCGTCCGTTCTGCCCTCCCTGTGACCCGAGTTTGGCACACGTGGCTATAAAGCCGCGTTTAGAATTGGGAGACCTCTCACGCCAAACGTGGAAACTGCGAATGCTGAATCACACCATTAAAATATCATGCACAGTCAAATGAGCGTTGGTTTAGCAAGTAAATGTTAAAGGTCAAATATTGTCCATTGGAACAATGAAAGCATGTTGAGTTTTGGGTCAACGGCGTCTTCTTGAAGAATGTAAAAGAATGGACTGCGTCGCAGCCCACACGCTCACCTGTAAATCATTTGCATGGAGCCATCGACTTATATTCTTCATTTGTCTTTCTTTTTATAAACGTAACGGGATTTGTATGTTGGGTTTGACTCGTCCAGGCGCGTCGTATTCACATAACTCTGCATGTGCCATTCATACAACTTTGTACTTACTTCTATTTCCCTTTTTCCAAAAATGCAATAATGTAACAGCTACTTTAAAAAGCACAAAATAAATGTTGTTTTTATGTGCAAGGACCACCGTTTGTGGATCGCCCGGAGTTCACCGTGGCCCCTAGAGAGGGCAGCCCTGTGCGAGTTGGCCGTCGTGTTGCTCTGCAAGAGGTGTCCACCACAAATATAGACGAGAGTGATCACAGAGTGAGCAGCAATTGCCAGGTCATCAGTATACATAGTAACATACTTGATCGGTCAGTAAGGAGCCATCCCTAGATCTCACCAGGGCACCAATCAGCCACCCATTGTATCTGTAGCGGATGGAAATGCCACTTATAGAGGAGCCATGAAAAGCTTCTTGAATCTACTGAATGTGGTAAAATATATTTTAAATATTGTAGGGCCAGAAAACATCACTGTTGCATCCCAAGAGATTAACAGAAATTTGCTCCGACTCCAAACCACGCAGCTTTTACCTGGGCTTGCCCACCATAATTAAGGTAAGTAATGATTGCGAGCAATGGAAATCGGGGGCATTGAAAGCACGACATTTTTGCCCAACTTCCTGTCCTCTTGATGGTTCTGCAGGCTTTGGCCACGTCAATAAAGTAGCGGTGTCAATCCTGTTGCAACTCCGAACAAACGCACGGGTGTGACAACACATCCGCTGAGACTCACACACGCTCACCGTCAGCACGGGCGGCAGCAGCAGTGGCGGCGGTGGTGGCATCTCGCGAGCCCGGGCACCCACAGCCCCAGAATTCATCTTCAGCTGCCAGCCGCGGCCGCCCCACCGTCTCCCCTCCCACCCCGCAGCCAGAACACCTCGAGAGCAGAGTTCGAGTCCCGCTGACGGCCACCAACACCGGCAGTGACATTCATCTGAACCCGCCCCCTGGGCCTGCCCTAGTTCGACTCAGCCTTAAAAAAGTACTACAACTGGTGCGGTGTGTAAACATTGCCACTGGGAGAGAGAGAGGCAGCCGGGCGTGGTTGCTGGCCACCCACCGCATCGTGTGCCGTGTCAGCCTTCAGAGGTACACGCGCAAAGCACTTTCCCCAAGAGCCTGTTGAAGCTGTAGTGGGGACTCGTTGCGTGCTGCGTGCGTGTGCGTCGGTGCAGAGAATCCGTGTAGACCACAGGGATTCGCGGCGGGAGACGGGAACTGGGAATCTCTGGGATGGAGGTCCGGTCGTGTGCTCACCGCTACACCGTGGCAGCATCCACCCAGTCCCTATACACAGTGCGTGGGACACCACGCAGCCCACCAGCGGAGTACACGCTCACGGTAGTGTCACGGGACAGAGAACGCATCGGAGGAAGCCTGGTGACCAACGCGAGAGGTGGTGCAGATGTTTGCACACCACAACATGCACTCATTTAAGGCCAAGTTCACCTTGTGGAGGCTCAGCAACAGTTCAGGTATTGGTCATCGATCTTGGCCGTGAGCGGAGACAATTGTTCTACTCAGGGTCAGGGTTATAGAACCAAAGAGTTGACGCTGTGTATATTATGTACATAAACAAGCAAAAGTAAAACGATATCGAAAGCGAACGGAGAGCAACTGTTTCACAAACGAGTCTTGGAAGTGGTCTTCAAGTGAGGGTGTTGGTTACAACGCACGGCAGCACGTGTGTGTGTGGATGTTGAAGCTTTTTCGCACAGTCCATTGCAAAGAACGATCACTCTGCTACACAAAAATACGGCCGTGGGCTCGTATCATTCTGAACGTTTACAATAGATCTAAAATGAAAACAAATGTTATTTCTTGGGTGGACAAACAACCGAACTTGTTGTTCTCCGACGGCGCCTGCTGGATTTGGTAAACAAAGAAAACGAGGGCAGTAAGCAACACGGCGCGATGCTGCGGGGAGACAAAGGCGGGCGGGTTCAGCTCGAGCACGTGTCCCCGACTCTTGCAAACTATTTTCAAGAGATAATAAACCGCCACCCCTCCACCACCACCACCACCACCACATTCCTGCACTCCCTGCTCACCGTGTCCACGCACGGACCCCCAGTAACATGCATCAATCACACATGTATCTCTCGCTCGCTCTTATTTTTCCAGGTGGAAGCCCACTGAGAATTCACTCTCGAGTTTGCAAAGCGATGACCTGGACTTGAGATGCTTTGTAAGTGCTCAAAGACAAGTTGCTTCAAAGTGCGTTTCATGATCATCAACATCACCATCTACTGCCATGATCCATCCACTGCTGGATGAAGACCTCCCAAAACAATTGCAACGGAATTATACACATGGGACCTGCACACACGCCGATGCCGTCACTCCATCTCTCGCAGTGGACGTGCCCGTCCCGGGTTCATTCACTTCGTGTGGCAGCCACTCCGCCACTCGTCTTGTGTCAAACCACTGCCCTCTGATGTGTTCCATGGGCACAAGGTGGCCATCAACACGCCGTGTGACCTGGCCGATATGCGCGGTAGATGGGGGCTGTGGGGGGCGCGTACCCCCCCTCCCCCCACAACACAATCTTCACTTGAACGTTACATGCCCAGCAGAGTGAGTGACGATACGAGCTGCTCTGGTCTTCCGTGCCTTCTGCTGCAGCCTCCACGGTCTATAGCGGCACTCGCAAGCTCCCTGGCACAACGTGACGCACGCGCCTTATTAACAACGCGTTGACTCTCTCTCTGTATTGTGGCGGTCGTCACGAGAGTTCTACATGTGTGCAGCTGGGGAGAGGTGGGGGGGGGGGGGGGGATAGTTTGGAGAAGGGGGGGGGGGCGAGCCCCCAATTCTAGGGGGCTTGTGCCAGAGGAGTTCTATCCAGCAGCGAATATCTCACGGCTGAAGTGTCCGTGGACAATGGTGGCGATGCGCGGTGATCACGACGATGAAAGTGAACCTGACATCCGACGGATGGCAGGGAGAGAGCGACGTAGGGAGAGGGATTGAGAGTGAGAAGGTGAGAGAGAGAGAAAGAGAGAGATAGCGAGAGAGTTGACGGATGTTTGTGCCTCGACTGAATTCCCGCTCGTTCATGATCGCCGCCCCGGGCGCTTCCTGCAGGAACGGCGCCGCGTGCCGCCGCCGCCGCCACGCGCCACGGATTTTCCGGTGGCGAGGAGAAGGCGACCGAGCAATGTCTCGCCCGGGGCCAGGGGCTCCCACCTCGTGCCTCATCCCCTCCCCTCCCCACCGCCCACCCCTCCCCTCCTGCTCCCCGGATTCCGATCGAAGGCAGCGCGAGTGGAGACACGCGGGGGTGGGCGCCCGCTGCTCGATTCCCGCGCACGGACAACACCAGTGGCGACGATGATCTGAATCGGTCCTGTGCCTCCACAAGGTCGGCTTAGCCTCAAATGTAAACATTGTCACTGCGGAGACAAAGGCGGTTGGGCGTGGCGTTGGCCAGGCCACCACTCTGGCAGCCTTAATAGGTGCTCGCTAAAAGCACTTGCTCCCAGTCGTCTGCATATAGCTATTACAGGGGATGTTTACGTGAGTTATGTGAGTGGCGCAAATGTGAACACACGACTCTACAAACCGGAGGGTCTGTGTTGGATTCCTGGCCACGGCTAACATCAGTGGGGAGCAATATCTCAATCGGTTCTTGCACCCCCCTCTCCCCCCCAGCACCCCCTCTCCCCCCCAGCACCCCCCTCTCCCCCCCAGCACCCCCAAACAACCCCCCCCCCATGATGTGGGGAGGGGCGGGGGCTCCATCCAGCAGTGGATTTACAAGACGGCTACAAATTGGTGATCCGGTTATTTTTTGGTGTTCCAAATATCTGACAAAAAGTTCAACATTCGCCCAGGTGAGACTGAGGCGGCACGCGGTTCTCACTACGTGGGAAGTCAACCGTGGCGGTCGTTGTCGGAAGGGACTGGCTCCTGCCATGGGAATGTGGAATGAGCACCATCGGCCCACACGCCTACCAGCGGTGTGAGGTTGAGTGCAGGGCTCACGGACGCTGGCGAGGTCGGCCGTGAAAATAACGACAGCGAACGCCGCAGCGAGACCGGGACAATCATGAATGGGAGAAGAGAAGGCAATTGATGAATGAATGTGGCGAAGATTGCAGTAATTAAATAAACAATGGAGCAACACTTCGGGGCTTGATTTTTTTATTTAACAAAAATATTTTTTTTTCTTGGAAGCCGTTTCATCCTCGTTTTCCAATGCAGGCTCAGGCTTGCCGGAGTTCCTGTGTTGTCAAATCAAATGAGGAGATCAAAAAAACTTTGAGATGCCCGCTGGTTAGGAATGCGACATATCCTCGTATTATAACTGACATCCAAGTATCCATGTATATATAGTAGATGTTTCATCGTTTTTTTTTAACGATCCGCAGCTATTTGATAAATTGTTACGATTCTGAGTCACCATGGATTCAGGGATTATTTCAGAATCGATTATTATTTTCCGAAAACATCGTGGCCTCTAGTAGAAATTGTGGTCATACATCAAATAACTGAGCCTTACATGCATGGCAACGAAACTCTCACATTCGTCAAGCCAAACCAAGGTAACCAGGTTACCTGGTTACCTATCTATCCAATAATTCATACAGGGTATGTATGTATAGATATGTGGGTATCCAATAACCTCGCCTGCCTGTTACCCATTAGGAGCTTCTTGAGCGTGTGCGTAACATCGGAGTGGCTCCCACACAAAGAGGAAGCCCTCTTGTCGGGTGACGGCAGCGGCCAGGAGATTTGGGAGATTTTCAGGTGTTGCCAGGGGACATGGTCGTGTCACTGGGATATGGCGCCTTAATTCCAACGTTTTTTTTTGTCCGGGATTCCCCCGATAATCTGCACTGGATTGCGAGCTCCACACAATGGGCCGCTTGGGCCCCTTAATCACTGCCGCCGGAGCAAGTGGGCTGGCGGCGTCGTGCCCCGGCTGACGAGGCGCTGTGGCGGCTCCTCTCATTATGGGGAGTCACCGCTGCTCGGGTCTCTCTCCCAAGACGCCCGCGCCTCGTCGGCTCTGCCCCGCGCCGCCGCACGGGTGAAAGGCTGCGCCAGGGTCGTCACCGCTCCCCACTGTCGACCACCACCACCACCACAACCACCACCGACCACCACAACCACCACCACCACAACCACCACCACAACCACCACCAACCACCACCACAACCACCACCGACCACCACAACCACCACCACCACAACCACCACCACAACCACCACCAACCACCACCACAACCACCACCGACCACCACAACCATCACCTCAACCACCACCACCACCACCAACCACCACCGACCACCACAACCACCACCATAACCACCACCAACCACCACCGACCACCACCCGACCACCACAACCACCACCACAACCACCGCCACAACCACCACCACAACCACCACCGACCACAACCACCACTGACCACCACCGCAGACGAATCAGAATCTGAATATTTATTTTAAACTGGAGGAATCCGATGAGCTATGAAGCTGTTTTTCACAGATGTCCGGTTGGGGCGGGTCAGAACGTTACAACAATAAACAATGCGACGACACGATAGGATTGCAAAGTATAGGAAAGGTAAATAAATCACGTAAAAAAAGATATACAAATACAACCAAACCTTTTTTGTTATCTTACCAGGTAAAGTGCACTGAGAATTTGACTTATTTTTCAGAAACGACCTGGCCACAAATGAACTAAATGCATCATCAAGTGTAAAATTATAGCAGCAAAATGATCAAAATGCACTTTACTAAATATTAGACACCGTCGGTCCACCATTCAAACTCTGCAGTAAACTGCCGTGAACAGTTCAACGCATCACCAGTGGCAGGTCTCGGTACAAATCAATTCCTGCTGCCACCCGCACACAGACGCCAACTCAACCCTGCTCCACCTTCTGTTATGGTAATACAATTTACGAATAATCCAAATAATAAAATAAGAATGTACGTCCATTTGTCAATCCACTGCTGGATGAAGGCATCCCCCGTGAAGGCATCCGCACCTCCGATTAGCACGGTTGGCTACGTACGGTGCGAAGGAAGTTCAACGTGCGTGCGTGCGTGTGATGTTGTCCATGGGGTGGCTTGACCGCACGTCATCGAAGCTGTACTGCGAGTCGGTGATTGTGATGCGGCAGCGAGAATGACGCTGTAGCTTTGACCCAAGGGAGGTCTGTGTTTGTTTTTATTTGTTCGTGTCAGAGGTGTGGACTCGAGTCATGCGACTTGGACTCGAGTCAGACTCGAGTCATGATTTTGATGACTTCAGACTCGAGTTGGGCTTGCCTCATCTTTGACTCGACTTGACTCGGGACTCGAGAGCAAAGACTTGAGACTTACTTGTGACTTGCATAACAATGACTTTGTCCCACCTCTGGTTCGTGTCTCTGCTTAATCGGGGAATCCTCGGTGAGCTGTGAGGTGGACGTCTCTCCTGCGAGCAGGTTGCGAGCATTTACCGGTTGCTTATGCAGCAGAGGGAACAACAGACAGCTTCTACCTGGCAAGCGTGTCGGCTCGGTGACGTGTCGAGCGACATGTTTCATTACCGCGTGTCGCACTTACGATTAGCACGGTTGGCTACGTACGGCGCGAAAGAAGTGCGACGTACATACTACATACAAACACACAAACAACATGCAAACAACATGCAAGCACCACCTGACCGCACCGCAGCAGCTGACGTCTCCAGCTCTGCCGACCGAGCCTCCCGTGCAGGGATCTCCCCAGGCCATGTCCCGCACCGCGGCCCCCTTTAATCACAGCAACAAGGCGCGCAATGACAGAGCCAGCGCCACCGCAGCGGCCCGCGGTGGCGCTGCGATGGACCAGGGTTGGAGCTGGCGTGGAGCTGCGGTGGTGCTGGCGTGGAGCTGGCGTGGAGCTGCGGTGGAGCTGGCGTGGAGCTGGCGTGGAGCTGAGGTGGAGCTGCGGTGGAGCTGCGGTGGAGCTGGCGTGGAGCTGCGGTGGAGCTGGCGTGGAGCTGGCGTGGAGCTGGCGTGGAGCCGTGGTGGAGCTGGCGTGGAGCTGCGGTGGAGCTGGCGTGGAGCTGGCGTGGAGCTGCGGTGGAGCAGTGGTGGAGCTGGCGTGGAGCTACGGTGGAGCTGGCGTGGAGCTGCCGTGGAGCTGCGGTGGAGCTGGCGTGGAGCTGGCGTGGAGCTGGGCACTTGGGGCCAAGCGAGGCGAGGACCACTCTCCCCGAACGCGCCCGGTGAGCGACGCTCGGTTGACGGAGCCGTTGTTTTGACAATAGAGCGGAGGGGTGCGGGTTTTAATTGACGCGCTAATTGTAGCGTTTGAGATTGGACCGGCGTTGGCATCCGTGAAGCGGCGCTTCGTTATGGCAAAACGAGCCGCAGGGAACGCGGCGGTCGGTCTGTGCACGGCGCTTGCGGTGGGGTGAAGGCAGGTTGCCATCGGGACATTTCATAATTGGGCTTTGACTTGCGGCCGCAATTTGCCAAAGACGAAAATTTGCCTGCAACATAAAAAAGTGCTCAGTCGGGATAATGCTCACAGCCAAGCGTCGCCCCTACCTGACAGTCTAATGCCCGTGCAGGCCGGCTGCTGATGTCGCCTTCGTGCCACACAGGGACACATGCCCCTGGGGGTGCCCCCTTTGAAACGACGCGACGTGGAGCGCTCCACGCAGAGTAGAGGCGGGCAGCTCTACCAACACATCGCTCATCATCCCGCCATGTGGCTCAGCCACAGAGCGAGCGGCTCGCAGTTGGAAGGTTGCGAGTTCAAATCCTGGTTTGGGGTCGACGCAGCCCATCATCTCATTGGGGTCGTTAAAGTTAGGACTTTGTGGGTAGGTCCATAGTGGTTGTCATATGGATAGGGCGCCACGGTGCCGAGATGTTAACTACCTCGCCTGGAATACAGGAGGTCATGGGTTCGATCCTGGCCCCTGACGCCTGTATATTTGGCGTTTGCGTATCTCTCTTTCCTCCCGTGGTCGCGTGGATTTATCTCTGGGTCCTCCGGTGTTTCCCTCCACATTTAGAATCAACATCACGCGTTTAGAGTATTTTGCTGTGCTGAACTATCATTTCTGGTCAGGTCGCTTCTGAAAAATATCTCTATAGAGCTCAGTGGATCTGAACCTGGTAAAAAAATGTTTGTTCGTTAGATAGACTCGCTCCCATCAGATGAATATGGAATTTCCACAACTTACCCAGGGAGACGAGCACCGCCTCAAGATGACAATTCGATCAAGAAATTAACGAACTTTGACTTTTCTTTTCGGTGTGAACACAGCCACTTGATTTTAAATCACAGCGCAGAACTGAAATGAGCTCAACGCTGTCGTGGATCACAGCCGCTGCCCTCGTTGGCGAGACGTGTGCAGGCGAAGCGCCGATGCCTTGTTTGGAGTACAGAGATAGGGAGGGAGAGGTGACGGGTCAACACGAGCTCGAATAATTACAGACAACACGAGGCGACGCGATAATTGCCCCTGCCACTAATCACCACAATTGATTGAAACGATACGATTCACGGCAGTGATTTGTTTGACGGAATGCCCATTGAAAAATAAATATTTAACACTAATAATGAACAAAAAAAGTGGTAAACAGAGTTACGACTGGAAGATGATGGATGCGTCGTGGTGAGCCGTTCAAATGCAACTTAGCAGAATAGAAACACCCAACACGTCGCTCCTTACGCTCGTGACTCGGTGCGCGCATCGCGAGCGTCAATGGGCAAACAGATATGGAGCCGAGCGGATTGGGGGGGGGACGTAATGATGAAGCATCTTTAGATTCGCTGCCGACATCGCTTATACAGAAGCAGTGTCGCTACGCGGCACGTCGGGGCTCGGCGCAACGAACAGCGCAGCACCGCGGTGGCTAGGAGATGTTGACTACCTCGCCTGGTCTACAGGAGGTCGTCGGTTCGATCCCGACCCTGACGCCTGCTGCTGTATATTTGGAGTTTGCGTGTCTTTCTCTCATCATCATCACAGTGGCTAGGAGATATTGACTACCTCGCCTGGTATACAGGGGGTCATGGGTTCAATGTCGACCCTGACGCCTGCTGTATATTTGGAGTGTGCGTGTCTCTCTCTCATCATCATCACGGTGGCTAGGAGATGTTGACTACCTCGCCTGGTATACAGGATATCGTGGGTTCGATCCCGACCCTGACGGCTGCCGTATATTTGGAGTTTGTGTGTCTCTCTCCCCGTGGTCGCTCAGATTTTTTTTCCGGGTTCTCCGGGTTTCCCACTCCTCGTTAAGAATCAACAACATGTGTTTAGAGTATTTGGCAGCTATACATTTTCACGTGATAAGCCACTTCGTTGAGCTCTCATTTGTGATAGCCAGGCTGCTTCTGCAAAAGAGCTCCACAGCTCAGCGGGCCTTAGCCGGTAAAATAAAAGCGAGTTCATAGTTTATTCCACGCTTACACAAGACGCAACTCCTGATGCCACCGACTTGATTGCCAAACTCCGCGTGCATCCCGTGGCGGATATGGGCCAGCCTGTGCCGCGGTGTGGTGCCACGTCGGCACGACTCGGAACGAACCCAGACGCGACTGACGACGCTTCTCTCAGCGGCGTGCGATTCATTCGCGACGGCGCAGAGGGACGTGAGGCCGGGATGAGGGACGAATGGAGGGTCACGTACCGACACTGCGACGGCGACGATCGGACGAAACGACCGCGTCGCGGCTGTAATATCGCAGCAGTTGCTCGGGAAATGTTCATACGGCAGTGAGAGACCGAGAGATGATGATGATGAGGATGTGTTTTGTTTAAAATCGCATTGCCGTTTATTCCGTGCGTCTGCTCAGCATGCGCAGGTGAAGCCTCGCGTTAAGGCACGCCAATCGTACTCGGTGCTTCAGCCTCATTACAAAACAAACACCTACTTATAACCACCCACCTGGCATTAATATATTTATATATTTACAATAACGTCTTCGCAGCACCTGCGTGCGTGCCTGCCGCAACCGCTGCTGCGGCGGCCTGACCACATCGCGACGTTGCATTCCTCCCTGCTTGACGGGCGTCAGGGCGGGCCGTGCCTGCGCGGGTGCGGACGCGTCCCGCGGGGAGCCGAGACGCGCGCACGGTCACCTCTCACGGGCCCAGGAATTCCCCCGCCCTAGCGTCTCTCCCCCCCCCCCCCCCAGCCACGCGTCTCCCCCATGCCGTGGTGGCTAGGAGATGTTAACTGCCTCGCCTGGTCTACAGGAGGTCGTGGGTTCGATCCCGACCCTGACGCCTGCTGCTGTATATTGGGAGTTTGCGTGTCTCTCCCCGTGGAGATGTTAACTACCTCGCCTGGTATACAGGAGGTCGTGGGTTCGATCTCGACCCTGACGTCTGCTGCTGTATATATGGAGTTTGCGTGTCTCTCCCCGTGGAGATGTTAACTACCTCGCTTGGTATACAGGAGGTCGTGGGTTCGATGTCGACCCTGACGCCTGCTGTATATTTGGAGTTTGCATGTCTCTCTCTCTCATCATCACGGTGGCTAGGAGATGTTAACTACCTCGCCTGGTCTACAGGAGGTCGTGGGTTCGATCCCGACCCTGACGCCTGCTGCTGTATATTTGGAGTGTCTCTCTGTCTCCGTGGTCGCGTAGAGTTTCCTCCGGGTCCTCCGGGTTCTCTGGAGGTTCCCTCTATATTTAGAATGAACGTCACGCGTTTGGAGAATTTGGCTGCTTTAAATGTTGCACATGATAGACCAATTCATTGGGGTTTCATTTGTGATAGCCAGGTGGCTTCTGAATAAGAGCTATACAGCTCAGTGGGCCTTACCTGGTAAAATAAAAAACAATTGTTATTTTTAACATCTCCCAAGTGGTGATCGACACGGCCTAGCGGAGCACGTTTGCCCCAGCTCGTTGCAGAGGTTCGCGGTTCGAGTCCAGTGGCCGCCTTGATTAATGCTGCAGGCGTGTTAACCGTACAGAAAAACGCGCGGTCTGATTCTTCACAGTGGACGTTAAAGATCCCGTGACGTTGTTTCCAAGAGCAGGGGAATCGTGTGCCGGCGTCACGGTTAAAATGTGCGAAGTTTGGACAATTACTCTGCAAAGAACGTGTGAACGCCGCGTCGGCTTCACAACAACAACAATAACAACAACAACAACTAATAACAAACAAGTGGCGACCGCCCGAACCACACTCGACCCGAGCGGCGATTCGCGAGGTCGCTTCCCTGTCTCCCGGCATCGCGAGCGAGCCGAGTGCGAAGCGAGACGGCAGAGAAACAAACCAAACCCCGACGGATCTCAGCCCTCGCACCCCCCCACATCACCCCACCCCCGCGGGTCCCAGCGAGCGGCCACACTTCAGAGACAACGTCAACAAAAGCCCCCCCCTCTCTCTCTCTCCCGCGCCCGCCGCCACAGTGTAGAGGGAATGTAATTATCTGGAGCTTAAACTGCGTTCATTGCGCACACTCTGGCGCGAGAACGCGGACAGGGGCGGCGTCCTCCGCGCGATCCTGGAGGCAACGGCGCGGCCGAGCGGGGGCGGGGATGGACTGTCGGCATCACCATCTGCGCAGGGTTCGTTCAGCATCGTCCCCCCCAATAAAGCGGAGACGCTCGGCTGAGCGTCGGCGTCTTAGAGAGAGGCCATCCTGGACGCCCAGTGGGTGTCGTGGCGTGAGCGCTCGGCCACTCGGCCGCCGAATATCAGCTCCTCTACCCCCCCCCGACCCAAAGTCGTGCCAATTGTCCCATGTGGGTTGCCGCGTCCATGGGAACACGGCTCATCAAAGTCTCATCGCACGGTGACCGAGCACCACTGTCGCCACTCCGGCTACTGGTTGCGTTGCTGTATTTAGGCAAAAAAAATATCTTGCAAAAATAAATCAACGTTGACACCGCGTTTGATCAATAGTAATTGTTTGGCAACCCGTGCTCCCGCCGGGAAACAAAGTATCCATTCAAACCCCCTCCACCGCGTGTGTAGGAAGCGGCTGGCGTTATTTATTCATTGAGTTGGCATCAACACTTCCACGGGCTGTGCTAAAACACATCGCGGGGCCCCCGCTACAGAGGGGACAGTCACCACAGGTTGGCATTTGGCCAAACGTCGTCAAGGGCCCTCTCGATTCCCGTCCGTGGCGAGACCACATCTGACCCAGTCCCGGGCGCCTTCTGCGTGGTTAAGTTTGGTTCATCATCCCACCGTGTACAGCGTGGGATGGGGAGCCTTCATTCAGCGGTGGATTGGCAAAGGGCTGCCAATTATTGTGACTATCGATGATATTAACTTGGCGCAACTTTTTTTGTTAATCCAGAAAAGCCAATCTGGCTATACAGTTTAGCCTTAGTACTTAATGTAACCCACGACGTATATGCGACGTTTACACTATCACGCCTTCAACTCCTAATCCTTATCCTTAAACGGAACCCATGGTTATCAATGCCCCTCGTGTCGCCTCTTGTAATGCCCGTCGAAAATAGACAATCGTAGTATAATCCGCCTCGACATCCCTTCCGTAACGACGGGGCACATTCAGACGAAATTCACCTCTCCGTTTTCAGCCCGCTTAACCTTTGACCCGCGAGGGGGATGCGTTCGCCTTTGGAATTACTTTGACTTGGCATCATCGAGGCCACTAAATAGCCAGATTCGCCGGTTTTCATTTGTTACCAAATTCTGTTTATCTTCACCCCCCCCCTTATTATGACTTTTATTTATTTATTTCGCTAAACGCTCCGCCGTTTCCACTTTAATCGGTGGGGGGGGGGGGGATTTGGGACCGGGATGAGACGGGGATTACAGCAGGAAATGAGAAAAATAGTGAAAGGGACAGAGCGAAAAGCGGCCAAATGGGGGCCCAGCTAATCTTGGCAAAGAAGATTTGCGTGGATATTCATTTGGCTGCCCTGGCACGGGGGACCCGGGGGGGGAGGAGGCACCACTCGCAGCTGGCCGCAGGGAGACGACGCCAGTGGCCATCGTAAAGGAATCGCCGTCCAGGAGGGGAGGGGGGAGGGGGAGGAGGCCAATTCTTGCCGCCCCAGCGATCACACGCGGGCCAATTAAGGACAATTTTATAAAAATGGGATTTGTGTTTCTGTCGCTCAGAATTAAATAAAAGATTTTCACAGTTTCTGGTCCACTGCCCCCCCCCGCCCCGAGTAACTTGACCACGTGACTGTTGTTTTGTTCGTATTTCTCTTGAGCCCCGACTCTGCAGCCCTTCTCTATATTTAGGCTCTCGTGGTTGTGAGATGGTCAGCGTGTTGTATGGACGCCTTCGTCTCTAAGTTACCATTTCCGCAACACGTCATCTCGTGTCGCTGCGAATAACTTTGGCGCGTTGCCTTCGCCTGCCTCCCTTGCATTTCATCATCGTTATCAGCCCTGATCAGTCCACTGCGGGCCAGATCACCATCACCACCACGTGCGCGACACTGGATACACACGTGGCTGTGGTGGCAGGACGCGAGAAGGTGAAGGCCACGCCAGTAGTGGTGGAGGAGGAAGGGGCAGTCGACCAGTTGAGACATCATTCTGAACAATTTTTTTCTTTACCAGCCAAGGTTCACTGAGCTATATAGCTTTTTTTCAAGAAACGAACGCGTTATCACAAATGATAGCTCAACGAAGTGGCTTATCGTGTGGAAATGTATAGCAGCCAGCTACTTTAAACGCGCGATGTTGATTCTAAATGTTGAGAGAAAATCAGGGGACCCGGAGAAAAATCCACGCAAAATCCAAATGTACAGACATCTGGGTCGGGATCGAACCCACGACTTCCTGTATACCAGGCGAGGGAGTTAACATCTCACCACCGCGACGCCATCAGTGATGTTAGCCCTGTCCGGGAATCAAACTCAGCTGGCCGGGTTCTGGGCTCAGTCTGTTTCTGCTGCTGCTTCTTCTTCGTGTGGCTGGGGGAAGAAGTTCTAGATTGATGTGGACGTTCGCGATCCATTCAACGGCTTCAGGTGAAGCAGAGTGAGGCACAGTGAGTGTGGCCGCGATGCCGCTGGGAATGGATCTCTCAGGGTCGGAGGTCAGCACGTGGGGCGATCGTCTGATTTGGGTGGTGGCCACGGTCACAATTCGGGCTGCCCCTCGCGGTCTATTTGTGGAGCAAGTAGCCATTGTTGGGGCTCCAAATGTGTACCCGCTTTTCTAAATAAAGACAATCAACAATGTTGAACTTTGACAAAAGCAATATACTATCAGGATTTTAATAAGTACGTAATTGTGATCACAAAGCAAGTGTGTGTGTGTAAGTGCAGAACCGTTATCAATCCACTACTGCATTGGCCAGTTACTGAGGGTATATACCTGGGAGAAAATCGGAGCATCTGGAGAAAAATCCGCGCGTGCGAGGGGGAACACTCTATCCCGTACGGACGGGACAGGTCCAGCATTTTGCAGTACTGCTCTCTCCTGGCGAGTCAGGGTATGACGCCTCGATGCTCGGTGATTGCCCATGCAAGCACTCGGCCAGACGACACGCCTGCTTAGCTTCGGAGATTTAGTGAGATTGAGTGGAATTCTGGTTGGTATGGTCGCAAGTATCCCTGTACATTATACGTACAAAAGCACGTAAACTCAGTGACGTTTCGATTTTACGAGAATTCGTGTATCTCTGGTAAATAAATGAAATAGTTCAGAGTAGTTTACAAGGCCGTAGCCATGGAGTCAATATTGGGGGGGGGACCAAATCTTCCAGGGGGTCTGCCCCCCCCCCCCCCAGAAAAAAAAATCTCTATTTGAAAACGAATTTCCTGACATTTCCTGCCTATAATATAAAAAAATTCACTAACACATACATAGGATGGACTTTTTTTTTTTACAATAATGTCTAATCGTGTATTGTATTACATTGCTCTGTTTTCATTTTTTTTAACCTTTTCTTGTTTCATTGTATGTAATGGCAGAGATTAAGGATGAATAAAGTACAACCATAACCACAATCATATAAACAGAAATCTATTTTATAGCAATATATTGGGGGGGACATTTTGAGCATATTTTAATATTGGGGGGGGGTGTCCCCCCAATATCTATTATAATTACGGCCTTGGTAGTTTAGAATTGGCATTACTCGTGTTACGTAACACACGAGTAGACCACGATGTGAGGGCACACTGCGCAACCCCCCTCCCTGCCGCCAGCAGGGCTACACCGCCCTCTGTTGGCCCTGAGCGAGCACTGCTTCCACATTCTCACGAGAGGCGGTGGCTGCGATGCACGTGGCTTTACCGCGCATCCTTGCTCCTGTGGAGTCAGCAGTGGCGAGGGTTGGTGAATTGTTGTTCAAATCTCGCGAGAATCCCTTGCCGCGGGCGTCGAGGAGGAGGCGGTACAACAACACAAAAGTGGACTCCACCTGTTGCGCCTGCATGGGATAGAGTGTTTCGCCCTCGCACGCGTCACCTCCCCCCGCATGTAAACACTCATTAATTTGCCGATAACACCTTCATACATAGATGACCGCATAGCTTGGACAATTGTTGGTTCCGGCTCATCCAGTGGCTGCCTTCCCACTCGTCTGTGGTTTGCGGCCGAATTCTGTGCAACGGTGCGTTGTAAGTCGAAGTTTTTATCAAAAGCGTGCCGTGAAGTTCGTGCTGTAAACACAGGCTTGCGGGTATTTCTTCAGCACAAACACATAACTTTCTGAACAATGAGCGCTGCTGTGGGCTGTCACATTTTATTACAGGATCGCTGACGGTCGAGACGAACCACCGAGTAGCGGCCAAAGGAGCGAGTAGGCCCGGGAGGATGCCCGCCGCAGATATGGGACCACGACATCAGCTCATGTGCAGGAGAGAGATGAACCCTTGCGACGGCTTGGGGAGCTCTTCATCCAGCAGTGGACAGATCACGGCCGATGACGATGTTGTCCGTGTGTGTGTGTGCAGTCCTTGCTAACAGGGCTCACACCATCAACACTTGCTACAAACCCCGGTTCAATTACTGGGTGGCTAAAACTAATTAAACTCCGGCCTGTCGCTCGGCAGTGAGCCACACAGGGAGCCCCGCTCCGAGTCGTCCATTATCGGCCAGCCCATTGAAGGCCACCACCACCACCCCGTGTCCTCTCTCCCATGACTGCTTAAGCGCTGTGCCAATTCGCCACCATATGTCCAGCGCTCGCTCGTGCCCGTGTGGTCGCTGTCGATCACAGGGGCTAATCCTGACAGGTATCCGATTGAAAGTGGATTACCACCGCTCGGGCACACACGCACACACTCACACACGCACACACTCACACACGCACACACACGCACACACGTTCACACACACGCACACACACTCACACACACACACGCGAGAACACGCGAACACGTGCGCCCTAATTCCGCAATCAGGGACTCTATTCCGAAGCGGCGTGGCGTGTCAGTGCCAGGCCGCTGGGTGGGTGGGGGGTGGGTGATCTGCGTCCCCAACTCCCCTCTGGGAGGGAGCCGAGGGGAGTGATGGGGGGGGTCCATCGACGCCGCTGCTGTTGCCTGTGACGTCTCTTTGGTCACGTGCCGTGCGACGCGACTCACGTGGGCAGACGGCGCGCGTGCCGCCACCTCGTGAACTCACTGCGCTCACGACTTTGTGTGTTTGTGGTTTATTGGTGTTCGATTAAAATAGACAGGACCCGACCCGGCGGTTCTGTCATGCGCGGGGTCAAATGGATTGGCCGCGTCGTCCCCAGCAGGGCCGGTGACGGTCGTGGCTTGGCGGGGCGGAGCAGTCCCACTTGGGGGTTTCACGACTGAACCGATGGCGCGTCCGAGTGATCGGTTTGCCGCGATGTTCGAGATGCACACGAGGCAGGGCCCAAGCCGTTTCCACTTTGACTGCTCCCGGGTTAACGGTGCCCCCAGCTCTTGGATGCCAAGGGGCCGTCCATAAATGACGTCACGCACCTGGGGGGGGGGGGGGGTCAGACATTTGTGACGATGTGTGACGAGGGGGGGGCGTTGAGAAATGTGACGTCACATCAAAATGCGCAACTTTAAATAAATATAGAATTGTTATAACGACACTAATTGTTATAACAACATAACAACACTAATTGTTATAACAACACTAATTGTTATAACAACACTCCTACAACATCAGAGTGCAGCGCCACATTAAATACGCACTACAATGACAATAGTTTATGTTTTATAAACTATTGAGGGGGGGGGGGGCAGAGCTTTGTGATGTCATATTTAAGGGAGGGGGCTGACTTTTCGTGATGCCGTGTGACGAGAGGGGGGGGGGTCAAAAATCGTCCAAAATCGCGTGACGTCATTTATGGACGGCCCCTGTGCGTCTTTGCGAGACCTCGCGGCTGCCTTTCTCCGGACAATCCTTCGCGCGCACGTAATAATACTGATAATACTGATAATACTGATAGTAATACTGATAATACTGATAATACTGATACTGATAATAATCCACGCGCAACACCGGCAATGTACACGTTTGTAGTGAGGTATAAAAACGGCGATTCAATCGATCGATTAAAAAAATAATAATAATGATGATGATGATGATGCACGTTTACACTGTGGAGCCAGCAGCGTGACGATCGACTCGCAGATGTATTTGTCCCAGAGCCGCGTCCCCACCGGGACGCTGCGTGGAGATGGCAGCTGCCACTTGGCGGACAAGTCTCCGATTTGCCTCGTACGCACGTGGGACTTCTTGCGCACCGTACGTAGTGAACCGTGCAAAATCGGAGGCGCTGGGGAAGGACAACAAACTAACACACACACGAGTTCTGAAGACACGCGCACTACTCATGTATCCAGGAGAGGCACACCGAGTCGTGTGACGATGTGTTTCAGGAGTGCCATGCTGCCGTCACGTGGGGTTTTGATGTGAAGATGTTTACAGCCAATCCACGACGAGCCGTTGTTATTTTACAAGTGGGAGGAAACCCACGCGTCCGAGGGGGCAACGCGGTATCCGCCGTACAGATAGAAACAGATGGCAATTGGTCCACTTGCTGTATTGTCTTTTACTGGCCAGCCAGGGTATGACACCTCCGACCACCATCATCACCGCACCTCCGATTAGCACGGATGGCTACGTACGGTGCGAAAGAAGTTCTACATACGGGAAGGGAGTTTAGCTTTAGCCACATCTGTGCGGTGACCCACCAACCCTCGCCGCTGCTGCCTCCAGTGCCGCGAGGGTCACCGTGGTTGTGTGCCCATTCCTCTCCGAGACGTAGCGTCACTCGGGACAGGGTACAGGGGAACGCGCTCGCCGCTGGTGCGAGCCGTGGCTGGGAGATCGAACCCGGGGGGTCCTGGGTTCGTGGCGCGGTGCGCAACCTTCGGTGTCACCGCTGCACCGCGCAGACACCGCCAGGGGGCGCTCTTGCCTCAAGGGCTGCGGGTGACGGAATCTGAAACATTCTTTGGTTCTTTCGGTAAAGTCACGGAGGTATAAAAAAAATTAAATCACGACGTTTCGATTGCAACACAAGAAATCATCATCAGGTGAGAAAACCACAGCAACATTTTTTTTGCTGTTTTCATTTCAGCAGTCACCAAAACTACAAATCTAGAGGGAATCTGAAAATTCTAGATTTGAAGCTTTCGTGACTGCAATGATTCATATTCTTAGGTTTTTTCGGTAAAGTCACGTAGGTAAAAAAATTTAAATTAATAAAAGTAAAATAAAACAAATCTGAAAGTCAAGTCCCCTTAAAACGAAATAAACGATTTATTTTATGTTACCAGGTAAGGCCCACGGAACTATGCAGCTCTTTTTCAATAGCGACCCGGCCACCACAAATGATAGCCCAACGAAGTGGCTTATAATCACGTGGGAATTTATAGCGGCCAAATATTCTAAACGCGCGTTTACTCTAAATGTGGACGGCCCAACCGGAAGAGCCGGAGAAAAATCGAACGCGAGCACTGAGAAAGAGACACGCAGACTCCAAATACACAGCATGCGTCGGGGTCGGGATAGAACCCACGACCTCCTGTATACCAAGCGAGGGAGTTGACATCTCGCCACCGTGACGCCCCTGAAAGTCGCGTCTGAAAGTCCACGTCTTCTTGGCTCTGCCTGGGAGACCCCAGGAGACCAGAGTGTGGACTGAGACCGACTGCAGACGCAGCAACCCCAGGTGAATGCCCCCACACACCTGGAATTCCCATTCTTTCACAAACCTTCCCGGTTTCTCTCCCATCTCAATCGCGATCTGATTCCGAGCTGTCGAATCTTTACGATGTCTTCACTGCCACATCCTCGTCTATTTACACACTTGGACGATAGTCAGCATACATCTCTTTTATGCATCTGTAACTTAATGTTGTCATTGTGATGCGATCAGTCTAAATATCATCTGCCCGAGCCGCCTTGCGCTGCAGATACATCAATATGAAACGTCTATTTACTTCTGTGCAATGTGGCCGGTCGTTAATTTTGTCGATTTCTCTTGGGTTCATCGCTGCATTTTATTTGGTTTTGTTTTTGGGGCCGTTTGGTCAACGCGGCGACGCAGGACACCCCGCGCCAAACGAGGCTCAACCTCGCGCCGTCTCCCTCGCTGCCTCGCAGGTTCAACCCCAAGCCGCACCCCGCTCCTCGCTCGGCGTGCCCGCTGCTCGTGCGCATTCCGTCTGCCCACGGCGTCATAATCCCCGACTATTGTCGCGCCTTTCTCAAATCGCCCGATCCGTTGGTGCAAAACAAAAACGACTGTGGTCGCCGGAGAACAAAAACGGAAATATTTGACAAAATCCCGCCGTAAGCGGGGGAGAAATGCGAGCGCTGTGATATCAGCTCGGGCGCTTATCAACACACGGGCGAGAGGTTTAGTCGGCCAGGGCGTTGGTTGCTTTGTTAGAACACGGCGGCTTTTGCCAAAGGCCAGGGGGGGGGGGGGGAAACAAAAATCTATAAAAATGCGGTGATTCAAAACCGCACGTTAAAACTTTTACAAACATTTACTCGGGGTGGACAGGTGCGCCGAAGGGCGAGGAGAATGCGCACGCGTCATCTGTTGGCACAGGCCGACGGAATCTTCTCCGCCGATCGCGGGGGGAGCAGGGAGGCCACCACAACAGCGAGGTGCACAGTGGCGGACACGGGCGGTGCTTCTGCCGGCCACCTGGGTCAGACGACCCAACAGACCCGGGGCCTTTCCCGCGACCTCGTGGCAACGGACCTCCGTCAATACATCTGGCGTCAACATGCAACTCAGCCCTGGGCGAGTGCCGCGGTGACGTCACTGCCGCTGGGCGTTAAATCTCGAGCTGTTGTTGGTGCGTGCACGGGACAGCTACCCGATGCTGGGCTACGGGATCTTGCCGAAGGTGTTTTGTGTTTGTCTCGACGGTATATGGCCGCAAGGCTCGCATCGTGACAGAACATCTCGGGCACATTGCCATGGCGATGTGCCCCATTGTTGGTGATGCGAGACGCGGGGACAACTTTGTGACAACGCAGGAGGAGACGGGGGGGGCGGGTACGGTCACGCGCGCGCGCGGTCCATGACATCGTCTTCGCGGGGACGAGAGGCGACGCCGAACGACAGCGAGCGAGTGAGAGCGCCCGGCCATCAATGCAGGGCACCGTTACGGCGAATGGCTCCCTAAACGCCAAATTACGACTCCGGGTCACTTTTCAACGAAGCTTTACAGCCGCTATTGCGCTAATTGAGAAAATGACAAAGCCTTCTAACCACAGCTCAATGACCCTTCTCTCCAGGACGTTTAAAGATCAGTAAAATGTAGCCACCGCAGACATCACATTTTCGTTTTCCCAGGGCCATCAAACGATGGGGTCGTTACCGTCACTGCCGCGTCCATTGAGAGAGTTGAAGGGGGGGGGGGGGGCGGGGAAGGGGGTTAAGCGGAGCACCGTGGGAATCGAGCTGTAGCCCACTCGGGACATCTGTGGACAAAAAATAGCTTCATAGCTCATCGGATTCCTCCAGTGGAAATACATCTGATTCTTAAATGTGCACAACCTCTCCTGCGACCAATCGCATCATCGATGCTTGGTTCACGTGACTTTTGATCGATTGGTTTTGGTTGATTGTATTTGTTTACGCGGGTGAGAAAACATCCAGCCTGAAGCTTGTTTACAAGGATGACTCGCGGATGAAATTCAGTTAATGCGTCACAACCGCTGCAGACACCGAGTTGCAAACGCAGCGAAAGGCAACATCCAAGTCGTGCACCACTCGGGTATCGTCGACAGCGGGCAGCAGGGAAACACGCGCGCTGTCGGATGCGCTTCTGCGGCCGTCTGGAACGCGCTCTTGCTTCCGAGGTTAGGAAGCCACTGGAGGCTGCGCACTTTTAAATCAGCTAGTTAGAATTTTTTTTTTTTTAAACTGCGTTTTGTGTTTTAGGGGTGTTTCTCCTTCCTCTCGCACCTCCGGTTAGCGCGGTTGGCTACGTGCGGTGCTAAAGAAGTTCAACAAACATAGATACATACATATCTAGGCTGCAAAAAAGGTGCGATTGTGACCGAGGAATCAGGTTCCCGCCCCCCCGCACACCATGCCTTGCGCGTCAAGTGACATCGCCACTGCGTGTAATCACAGCCTTGCTTTAATTTATTTAACCCACCGACTCAAAAGAGTCAAACCTGCGGCCGTGTTATTGCAGACAGCAGCAGGACAATGAAGCGCCTGTCGTGTTTCTCGTCGTCCCCAATCCATCACGCTGGACGTGCCCTGCCCTGCCCGGGCTTGCGCGACAACCCTCGGCGTGTCCGACATGGCCATTACAGACGTGTGGCGCAGGGACCTGGGTGGGGGCTGTGTGTGTGGGGGGAGTGTCTCGTGGTGGTCTCCACGCTTCTCTCCTGCTACACCCACAGCCCCCCTCCCATCCCGACCCCCCCAATCGGACAGATTCGTTACCGCCACGTACTAACAAAGATCCCCTGCGTAGGTTTTCGCGGCTGTGATATTTTTAATTAACTTATTTATCCAGGAGATCCACATCAGATCGTCTGACTCGTGTTTCATAAGGGTCCTGCTGCTGCTACATTGGGTTTTTATTTTAAAGATGTTTTCAGCTGATGAGTTAGATGAACATTATCTGTGTATGCTGAACGTTTTTGCACCGTACGTAGCCAACCGTGCTAATCGGAGGTGCGGGATTTGTGTTCATCATACGCGTGGGAGGAAACCGGAGCACCCGTAAAAACTCATGCATGCGAGGGGGCAACGCTCTATCCCCGTACAGATAGAAACGTGGCGATGAGTCCACCTGCTGCACCAGGGCATGGCAGCTCCTCCCCGCTCACGGGAAGAGAGTTTCACAACGCCATCCGTGCCGTGATCCACCAACTCTCGCTGCTGCCTCCACAGCGCTGCTGGGTTACAGGCAGCCACGTGCTACTTGTCATCATGCAGCTTTCGTCGTGTCGCGGATTCACGAGATGCCGGTACAAGCGCGCGCCACTGCTCGGCCACGTGACCGCCGCGGCTCGGGGTTAGAGGCCACCGCGAACTTTCTCCTCCTTACGAGCGAACGCGACTCTTGTGGGCGTTACAAGCGGAAAGGAAAAATGTTGAGTTCTTTGCGCCCGAAGAAGCCACGCGCGAACCTCACTCGACAGGAGGGGGCAGCGGTGGGGGCGGTGGTGGGGGGGGGCAGTTTTGTTTACGGTTCTGTGCCGGGCGATGTTTGAGATGCACGGTGCAGAACGGAGGAGCGCTGTTGTGCGGGTTTCAAAGCGGAGCTGACGAAAGGCGCTCTTTGTGGCCGCACTTGCCCGGGGTGTCGGGACGGTGTTTCGTGCAGGAGTCCGAGAGAACAACGGAGGCAAAGCGATAATCAATCCTTTCAGTCGATCGAGTTGAGCCCTCCGCCAAAACCAGGTGAATGCCCATTGAGAGCGCGAGGTTTTCAAGGGAGGCACGGGGTCAAGCAAAAAAATACGATAAATATATATACACACACAACAGCGACTATGAAGCGCGGAATGTAAATAATGGAAGTAATAATGATTATGTGAAGATTCATGACTGTAGATCACAGGATCGCGAGAGATGGCACCAGCTTGGAGAGGCCTTCATCCAGCAGTGGAGTGACCATGGCTGAGGATAATGGTGAAAATGCATTTAAAAAGAATGGATTAATCCTGGCCACAAAGACAGAAACATTGATACGAAGTTAATAAAAAACGAGTTTAAAGTCTGAATAGTGTTTATCATGGAAACAATGACACATTACTATGCAGGAATATTGTTTGTTGGGGTGGATATTTGACAAAGTATGACTAGAGAATCTGTTACCCTGCTGAAAGCTGACATATATACTTAAATGGGCAAATTGTAGTCATGTAAATGAGGGTGTAATACTCGGACTGTGCACAAATATGTTTCAGTTTTACTCAGGAATGTCTCAGTGAGTCTCAAGGCTTATTGTCAGCAGGGCCCTTGCTTGGAATGTTCGGCAAAGCCCTTCGTGAACATCGAAAAAAACGTGTCTGGAGGACACCCAGGTACAGTGGAGGAGAATTCAAATTCCATATATTTACCAGCACAACATTTGCTGTACTGCATCGTGAAAACGCCACTTCATCAACCCACACACAGAGAAAAGGGAAACTCACTACGTTAAGTAACACGGAGAACACAACAAGCATTCACGAGTAGCGGCTGACATCAATGCAAGGCTGGTAATGGCTGTGGGCGCCTTCTGTCCACTGCGAACCATTTGGAAGTCCAAACACAGTGCAATCTGAAATCCAAAGTCCAAATATGCAACAGCAACATCAAGTGCATTTTTCTCTACGGCTTTGAATGATGGAGGATCGTGAAAGCAGACAGACATCACCAAAAAAGATTGAGGCCTTCCACAATGGATGCCTCAGAAATATCTGTGCCGTATATTTTGGCCAAACAAAAAATGTCCAGTCACGAATTGTACTCGAGGACCCGAAGCCCCGGGACCATATGCCCCAGCGGGGATGAACAGGAGTAAGTTGCTCAGACAAGGCTCCATTGGCTTCCCGTTGCAGCCAGGGGACCCACAGGGAGCCAATTGGGGTGGTTGCGTATAAACCGAAACCGCTGCATCAACTTGGGGGTGTCGACTAAAGCGGCGGCAGCGGCAGCACAAGCGCACGTGGCGAGGCACGGCACAAGTGCACGTGGCGAGGCACGGCACAAGTGCACGTGGCACAAGCGCGGCCACTGGGACCCCTGAGAGTTTCTCTCGCCCGGCTCCCTTTTCACTTCGTGCATCGCCCCGCGAGCTCCGTTTCGGGGTATTGAGTTGATGGGGAATGACTCCACGGGGTGGGGTGGGGGGGGGGGGATGAGCCGATAGAAAGAGCGCCGATTGCGACATCGCAGTCCGCGGCGCCCTTCGAGGACCGCGTTGTATGCGCGCTGCGACCCGCTTCACCGATCGACGTTTCACCCCCCCCCCTCCTCCTGCTTTCCGCGGGAGATGACGAACCCAGCAGCAGCAGCAGCAGCAGCCGGGGTCCGTCCGTGTTGCCACGAAACCGCTGGCTGCCGTGGCCTTGAATGGAAGGAATTTGCCGGGACACGCTCCCGGCTTGTTTTACAAGCCCCGTTCTCCGCGCTTCGCCTTTGCTCCGCGTGTCTGGGGAGGGCCGTAAATCCGTAAATCCCGCGGGCCGCGAGGGCCACGTGGGCCTTTTAACTCGGCCATCGCACGGCCCTCCTTGTCTGACTGCCCTGTCTTTCTGCCTCTGTCGCCTTCTGTCCAGCCTTTCTGTCTGTTCTGTTCGGTGTCTCTGTACTTGCATTCGTCTATTCTGTCTGGTCGTCTGTCTGTCTTGCCCTGCATGTGTGTATATCTCGATTGTCCTGCCTGCAATGTCTTGCTCTGTTTGTCTGCCACCAGTGCCCTGTCGATGTTTCAGCTCTTCCTCACGTGTCGGCTCGTCTCTGGCGACCTGTCCGTCTCTGTCCGTCTTTCATCACGACTCGCAACTTACGTTATCGTTGCACGCGACAATCAGCGCGCGTCTCTGCGGAAACTATCAGCAACAATACAAATAAGCGGACGCAATGCCAACTTCCCCGAGTAGTCTCTCTACACGAACAAAAGTCATTTGTTACACAACCCATTGGCTGCACAGACCTCTCGGGGGAATACAACAAGCAAGCTCGGGGCCGAGTTTCACATTCAGTGTCGCATCAAAAGTCACATTTGGCTTCAACCAATGCTCGCGAAATAAGCGACATTTGAAGGCTAATAATACTAATAACAACGATGATCCCTTTTCTGCAACGCCACTCCACAAAAATAAAACTCAATCAAAACCCGCAAAGCTCAACGTTCAAAATCTCATCACCGCAACCACAGCGGCCACAACCACCACCGCTCCAACCACTGCCCTCCCCTCCCTCCCTCCCTCTCTCCCCTCCCTCCCTCCCTCCCCTCCCTCTCCTCCCTCTCCTCCCTCCCGTCCCTCCCTCCCAGGCGTTCCACCGAGTCACCCCAAACACCATTTTCATGGTAAAGAGAGCTCGCGCTAAGCCGCTGATGGACGGATCACCGCTTAATTCAGCCGCCGAAGACTCTTTCACTTCATTGTCCCTTCATTTCTCGCCCGGGTTTATGTGTTGTGCTCCCCCCCCTCCCCTGAAGCTTTTTTTATTTTCTCTGTCCCCCCCCCAACCCCCACCCCCATCCCCGTGAGCCGGGCGACGCGAGGGGAGACGAGGAGGGCGGCGCGTGTGGTTGTGGTGGTGGTGGTGTTGTTGGTATTGGTGGTGGTATTGGTGGTGTTGGTGGTGGTGGCGTTGGTGGTGGTGGCGGTGGTGGCGGTGGCGTTGGTGGCGGTGGCGTTGGTGGTGTTGGTGGTGTTGGTGGTGGTGGCGTTGGTGGTGGTGGCGGTGGTGGCGGTGGTGGTGGCGTTGGTGGTGTTGGTGGTGGCGTTGGTGGTGGTATTGGTGTTGTTGGTGGTGGTGTTGGTGGTGGTGTTGGTGGTGTTGGTGGTGGTGTTTTTGTTGGTGTTGGTGGCGGTGGTGATGGTGGCGTTGGTGGTGTTGATGGTGTTGGTGGTGGTGGTGGCGGTGTTGGTGGTGGCGGTGTTGGTGGTGTTGGTGGTGGTGTTGGCGGTGTTGGCGGTGTTGGTGGTGTTAGTGGTGGCGGTGGTGGCGGTGGTGGTGGCGGTGATGGTGGTGGATCGCCCCCATGCTATCGCCATTCCGCGTGTGCTGTGATCCCTCCTTTAGCTGCCGTACCATCACTCGTCTCGTCCAATCAACACGCACCCCTTCTCGTGCGGCCCCCATCCAAGCCCGCCGACTTTCCTACACAAGGCTACGCGATGTCTCTGCTTTGTGTTTTCCTCCCGATCCACGTGCTCTGCTTCATTTATCTTCCCTCCTTGGGCTGCCATTCCTTCCCCGGTCTCACCCGTCGGCTGTCCGCCGTGACCGCGACGTGTCCTGCCCCAAACCAATCACGTGTCTCCGGCAGTCAACGATTCGTGTTTTTGTTTCCATAATCCACAACTGTTTACAAATGTGCGTGTGCCCCATAATGACACAGTGGATTTAAATAAAACATTAAGTGAAATATTGCTGAGCGCACATTGTATATATATAAACACCCCAGTGGCGATGATTTTATACACCGCACCAGGTGCTCGTTTGAGGCTGAGTCGATCTAGGGGAAGCCCAGGAGGTGTTAGCCTTGAGCGGGAATTGAACTCGAGTCGCTGGGTTCGTAGCGTAGCGCGCTATCCGCTACACTACTGCTTCCCACCTAATAACTAAATACAATGACTAAATAATGACTACTTCGTACTTATAGACACGCATATGTGTCATTCAGTCCCAATATCTCATGGGCTGATGGACTGAACCGTTTATTTTGTTTTGGTGCCTTATGCGAGCGGTGGTGGTGGCTCGGCACGTGGCATGTACTCCAGCACTGTGTGAGGCAGCAGCGAGGGTTGGTGGATCACCGAACGAACGTTGCGAAACTCCATTCCCGTTGTTGGCGTCGATGTGCCATGCCTCGCCTCGCCAGGAGACGGCGGTACAGACAACATGCGGAACGCCACTCGCCCGTCTGTTGCGGGAGAGAGCGTTCCCCCCTCGCATGCGTGGGCTGTCTCCGGGTTCTCCGGTTTCGTCTCGCATGTAAGCACTCGCTAAGTGGCCGGCGACGCCTTCACATATGGATGACCACGTAGCTTGAGGATCGCAGAGCTTGGGCAATGGTTGGCGTGAGCTCATTGAGTGGCTGCTGCTGCTGCCTTCTCGCTACTCGTCTGTGGTTCTTCCTCCTCCTCTTCCAGGCGCGCCACCCGAGTCGTTCCCTCTCGCGAAGAGAGCGGGGAGCGAACACTGCCGCGGCGTTGCAGGTTGACACAGCGACGACAACGTGTGTGTGTGTTGATGATGATGATGCAATGGCTCCGTCTCTGCTGGCTTGCCGAGGCTGCCGGAGACGCGGCCTGGCGATCGGCGGCGCTGGCGAGTTGACGGCAACCCTCGTCACCGCTCGGAGCGGACGAGATGGGGAGAGCGGCAGGCCGAGTCTGCGCGCTCTCTCTCCCCTCCCTTGGCGATCATTAAGGCTCACTAAAAACACCAAGAAGTCTGCCCTAGTAAGCTGCCATCTGCCAGCCGCACAGCTTATCCCGGGCAACCAGCGCGCGTATCTCTCCGCTCCACCCCCCATACAACCGCCAGATCCTAAATCCCATTTCACCACCCATTAAGGGCTTAATTCCTGGGCAATTAACATGCCACTTAGCTCATTAAGGTCAGCTGGTTTAGGACAAAGCGGCGGAGGCTGCTCGCGCCTGCGCGGTCACAGCAGGCGCCGCGAGGAGGCGCGAGAGGGACACGAGAGGAGGCGCGAGAGAGGAGGCACGAGATGGGCCACTTCACCGGCGCGGGGAAGTGGCACCCTCGCGTCTTCCTGGGGCGCACCGCCAGCGCGTCCCAACCCACCGGGGGCTCCTCCCACACCACCCCCACCACACCACCACCCCCACCACCACCCTCACACCACCACCCCCACACCACCACACCACCCCCCCCATACCACCACACCACCACCCCCAAACCGCCGCCCCGACACCACCACCCCCACACCATCACCACCACACCACCCCCACCCCACCACCCTCACACCACCACCCCACACCACCACCAACACACCACCACCCTCACACCACCACCATCACATCACCACCCCCACACCACCACACCCACACCACCACACCACCACCCCACCACCACATCACCAGAACCACCACACCACCACACCACCACCCCCACAACACCACCACAACACCACCACCACATCACCACCCTCACACCACCACCACCACCCCCCAACACAACCACACCACCACCTTCCCACCCAGTGTTTGACAATTTCTATCGGCGCACCATCTCATCCCACCACAAACAAATGTCTGTTTGTTTTTGGGTCCACGGACAATGCCATCTGATAGTCTTGTCCTCTCTGCTTCCTAGGCCCGGTAATTAAAACTTAAAGTTTGAGTCCAATTCAGGAGTTGTTTGGCCTGTTCATTCTTTCGCGGCCCAATTTTGCGGCCTCTGTTCCACGTACATCTCCAATTGAATTGTTCTCTTGTATGCCTCTTAATTAAAACGAAATCCTGTTGACCGCAACAACAAAAAAACGAATGGCATTTCACACTCGGGACTTTTACTCCAGCAGGCAAGGCCCAACCGAGCTGAGCAGCTGGAACCGCGCCAGGGATGACCACGGCCCAAGATCTGTGGGCAGTGATGGTGGTTACCGGACACCGTGGCGAGAGGCCGAACAAACTAAAGGCGTCAAACGCAGAACTGACGCCAGAAGTCACTGCGAACAGGATAAACGAAACATAAATAAACAGTTGCTTAAACACAAAGCAGAGAACAGCGCTAGAACATCCTCTGAGATAAGCGTGTAACTAAAGCGTGTAAATAAAGCACATATAGCCTTAGACATAATGGAGTTTGTTGTCGCATTCAGAATCATAATATTTATGCAGACTGCAGGAGGAATCCGATGAGCCATGAAGCTCTTTTTTTCAAAGATGCCCAGTCGGGGCACGGGATAAGAACGTTACAACAACAAACAACACAACAACACGATCGGAGTGCACAGCACAAGGTAAACAAATCGCCCAAACACAAACAAATGAAACTAAACCATCCCCATCCTACCAGGCAAAGCCCACTGCGGTATTAACTTAATTTTCAGAAGTCTACTACTAGTTGTAGGAAGAGTATAATGTTATGCAACGTGTGGTTTAAGCTGTTGTTTAATGATAAGAATGTGAATGCCTTTGTGGGGAATGATATAGTCCCTAGGGTGTCCAGGCTCAAGAGTAGTCCCAACACAACATGAACAACTTTACCACATTTAGAACATAACCACGCCTTGCTTTTCCGTTGCAGCACCAACGTTTTGGAACAAACTCGTTTCGTCTCTTAGCATCGTAAATCTTCCTTCGAAAAATATCCTGAAGGAGAAGATCAGTGCTGGAGACAAGCACATGTGCCAACGTGCAACTTTGATCTTTACCCGTGCAGTATCGATTGTTCAATTGTAATGTGCGATGTTATTGAGGAACTGCTGCGCGTGGTCTTGGTGTGGTCTCGGCCAGTTCGTGTTGTTGCTTTTGCTGCCTTGCCCGAGTTTGCAATTAATGTTGAGAAATCGGCAGGACAGCACACAGGCACTCAAAGCTGCGCACAGATGGATTCAAGGATCCATGGAAATACTTCCATGTCCTGGGAGCCGAGCAGCCCAGACCAACAAAAAACGTGGCTACTCGAACACAACAGCAAAGAACACCAACCTCACATTCATCAATTGCACCGTGGTCTTAACAATATACAAATATATATAATAGGCGACGTTTTTGGAAAAGGCCTTTCTTATTATGACTTGTGATATGTGAAGGATATCACTGTGCTACGAGTCGTGTTATGTGTGCACCACTGCCAACGCAGCAACACCACCACCACCACCAGATAATTCGTTTAACAACGGCAACTTCGAAAAGCCGCTCAGAATAATACGTCTTTGATGTGTTAATGAAACCCACGTGACGATTCTACTCTCATCATACATTGTTGTTGTGCTTGCAAAACAGCACAACTTTGAAGCGGGCGATTACAGTAAACAAGCCGCCAGCCCCGTGCCGATGTTGATGGGACGCACGGGTGACCGGGGAGAGGGCAACACGAGCGCATCGGCAGTGAAAGCTCGCGTGAGAATTAGTCGGGAGGCGAGTTGTGAAAGCGCGTGCTCGTGTGGCTTCGGGAAGAGAATATGAATGGGATTTATCTGCGCCCTTTGTGTCCCGAGAAGAAAATAATTACACGTTGGCCGTAGTTAAAGGGTGGCACACCCACACCTACAACCATCCAACCCCCACAATTACCCTTGTTTTGTGTCTTTTTTTTTTTATCCGAACCGCCACTTACAACGGATTCGATGACCACACACACACACATCAACCCCGCACCAAACCAGCACGGGCCCGGATAAGCAGAGGAGAAGATCTCTCTTTGTGGGGTGGGTTGTTTTACCACTGCACGTTTGCTGCGGCTCATTTATTCTCGTGTGCTTTTACAAAATCAAAGTGTGGGTGCGTCTCAGTTCAAAGGTACACCCGGCAAGAAGGGATTATCCCTTGCTGATTAGGTCCGCAAACTGGCTCTGCCTCGGGATGGTCTCCGGGTAGAACGCGCGCGCACGCGCGCCGGTCGGCCGGGCGGCGCATCCAACTCGGCATCAAAGGAGGACAAATCCGCGATTATTGATGCCATCGGAGAATCTGGTTCTGAGCAACCGTGCCCTTTGTGCGCTCATGCCTAAACACCACACGCACACACATGCACACGCGTGTGTGTGCATGCACGTGCACGCGCGCGTACACACGCACGCGCATGCACGCGCACGTCCCTTGTGCGCTTATTAAGTGAACAAATGGTCCGGGTTATGGGATTTTCATCGCTAAGCGACATTTTGCAGAGTTCAATCTCGTGAAGCACGTTCGTTTATTGTTGAATAGAGCCATATCGGCGAGGTCTTCTTTAAATGTTGTTTTTATTTGGCTGGCTGGTATTGTTGAGCACGTGTTCGATGAACGGAGCAGGATGAGAATATTCTAAACTGGAGTCAACTGGGCGCCACGGTGGCTAGGAGATGTTAACTCCCTCGCCTGGTATACGGGAGGTCGTGGGTTTTAACCCGACCCTGATGCCTATTATATATTTGGAGTTTGCGTGTCTCTCTCTCTCTCATCATCATCACGGTGGCTAGGGGATGTTAACTCCCTCGCCTGGTCTACAGAAGGATCGTGGGTTCGACCCAGACCCTGATGCCTATTGTATATTTGAAGTTTGCTTGTCTTTCTCTCTATCATCATCACGGTGGCAAGGTTAAATGCATGAAATACAAATATATTTCAATAATTGCATAACATAATAAAAATGTAGTTTTCGTAAAAAATAATCCATCAAATGCCCTACAACATGCAGGGCTTATTTAGGAATATAGTTGCCATCTATGAGGTAGAATGACTGGGACAATGTTGAGAATAATAATCTCACAAATCCAGCAGGGGGGAGCAGTACTTCGTGAAATGCATTCTCTTAAGCAGTGTGCTGTATTATCACCATCATCATCATATAACTGACAAAGCCGGTGACTTTCAATGCGATAGGACATCTAATTAAAGAAAAGAAGTGGACAATCCTGGGGAAACCCGGACAGGTGGCCTGCCGTTCGCACCTCCGATGAGTAAGGTTGGCCACGTACGATGCGAAAGAAGTTCAACAAACATACAGAGATCCCCGCTTCAGCCTAAAGGGACGGCCCACGAGGGGGTGGGTGGCCAGCACCACGCCCGCTCGACTTTGTCTCCCCAGTGGCGATGTTTACACACCGTACCAGGTACTCATTTGAGGCTAAGTCAACGTAGGGAAGACCGGTTCAGATATTCGTCACAGGTGTTCGTGGCCGTGAGCTGGAATCGAACTCGGGTCGCGGGGGTTCCAAGCGCAGCGCACTAACCGCTGCGCCACCGCTCCCCGCAACATACGCACGCATACAGCCGTGTTGAGTAACCAACCATGTGTGTGGGGTGGCAACACGGGCCTTGGGGAAGGCAGCTTTTACAGACAGCACCTACAGGCAGCTCTTACAGACAGCTCCTACAGACAGTTGCTACAGCCATCAACTACAGGCAGCACCTACAGACAGCACCTACAAACAGCACCTTCAGACAGCATCTACAGACAGCTGCTACAGACAGCACCTACAGACAGCTCCTACAGGCAGCTCCTACAGGCAGCTGCCACAGGCATCATCTACAGGCAGCTCCTACAGGCAGCTCCTACAGCCATCACCTACAAACAGCAGCTACAGACAGCAGCAGCTCGCCTGCCGCTGTCCGTGGCGGATTAGGCTTGGGGTAGGAGGCGGCGTCTTCTCCCCCGCGTGGTGCCGGGCACTTCTCTCTACGAGCCAGTGGGCGCTGTAAGCCCCGCGCTCAATGGGGGAATCCTCTCTTTATTGCCTCTCATTACTCCGGGAGGCGGCCACTAAAAGCCAGAACGCGCACCCGCACGCACGGCGATGCGGCTGCGGTGTAATTAGCGGGCGCTTTGTGATGCCGAGGCCGACTTTAACCCTCTCGCGACGCGACCGGACGGTCTCAGCTCCGTCGTCACGTTCCTCGTGAGCTGGCGGGTTTTAATTAAAGAAGAAAAAAGTTTCAAATGAAGCGCTACGAACCGAGTTGGATTCGCAGCCGTAGCTCACGTCAGCGGTGATACCTGAACCGGTCTTGGGACTCCCCCTCCCGCCCAACTACCAGCCAATCTGCGCTGACACCAGCGTGGTGAAGTATGGCCACACAATCTCCATGACCAAAAAGGCATTGGGAGGCCTTTATCCAGCAGTGGATCAACAAATTGTGTGCAAATTATTATAATTATTGCTGTTATTTAACGTAAGAACTGCTGGGAGAATTGACATGATGTTAACTGCCTCTTCTGGTATGCATGAGGTCGTGGGTTCGATCCCAACCCTGACGCCTGCTGTGTATCTGGAGTCTGCGTGTCTCTCCCCATGGTCGCGTGGATTTTTCTCTGGGTCCTCCGGGGTGTCCCTCCACATTTAGAGACACGCGTTCACAGTATTTGGCTGCTATAAATGTCCACGTGGTGATAAGCCACTTCGTTGAGCTATCATTTGTGATAGTGGGTCGTACCTGATAAACTAAAATAAAACATCAACTAGAGAAGCTCACACCTCGCACAGTCGCGACAACATCAGTGGGCCGAGATCTGGCCGAGTCAACGGTGCGGGAATCCCCAATAACAGCACGACGTCGAATGTCCAACTAGCCAGGGACTGTGGCAATAGGCGGATATGTGGCAAGGTCTGATATGCGAACATCGACAGAATTCGTTGGATGCTCTGTGCACACGCACTGCACTGGGGTTGGGCGGTTTATTGGTCAGGGTGGATCGGTGATGCTCGGATATTGGACGTTTTCTGTTGTGATGTGAGGGATTACCATTGGTGGGTCCTATTATCCGTATGAATTACCTCTGTTATCCAGCAGTGGAGAGAGCTTCCTCCAACTTAATGGAGGTGTACTGCAATCCACCACAATGTTAACAATAAAGCAATACACTCCTCGTTATAAGAATAGGTTGTATCCTTTCTGGCAATAAAGCAGTTGTGTTAAGATGTTAAAACACCAAAGTGAAACCGGGTGTTTCAACATTTTAACACGACTGTTTAATTGCCAGAACGGGTAAAACCTCTTCTTATATTTTGATACTGGAAAGGAATCTCCCACGAGATTCCTGGTTTTAATCGTTGATATTGTCAAAATCCACCCACCACTCGCAAGATGGACAAATCATTAGTACGCCCCTAACCCCGGGGGTGTCAGCTGGAGCTCATACGTGTCGACCCAGGCTGATTGACGGGTGCCGATATGGTTCGTTGTGAACATCATCACAACATCATCATCACAACAACATCATCATCATCACATCATCATCACAACATCATTCATAATAAAGTTTTTGGGTTAGATTGCGTTATTTATAAATGTGTCGTAACCCTCCACCTCCTGACACGGCCAATCAGCAAAAAAGTGTCACGTTGACAAAAGACAAATAATTCACTACTTTAGCCCACCGGTGTGTTGAAGAGTGAATCCACAACATTTACAATTCACATCATCATCACATCATCATCACAACATCATCATCATCATCTCAACATCATCATCACATCGTCATCATCTCAACATCATCACAACATCATCATCACCACATCATAACAACATCACCACAACATCATCATCATCATCATCACCACAACATCATCATCACATCATCATCATCACATCATCACAACATCATCATCACCACAACATCATCACATCATCATCACAGCATCGTCATCACCACGTGTCACTGTGAGTGTCACGTGAGCGCCAGTCACCGCATGGGCACCAGAGGGCGCCACGTCCTCGCTGATGACGCCGCAGGCGCCGACCCTGGGGCCAGAGACACGGAGACACAGCTCGGAGACACGGAGCCAGGGACCTCTCCTCTGAGACTCGAGTAGGAATCGAAGGTTTCCGCCGTTAAAGCAGCTTCGTAAAGTGCACACAATTTAGTTTTCAGCCAGAGTAACGGAATTGCAAATAGGATTTGTGACTTTAGGAGACAAATGGCATTACTCTATAATGTATCATTATGTGTTTGGGGTGTAAATGATGCGTTGACAAAAACGGATTCGTACGCTCACGATGCACACACTCGCACGCGCACGCGCGTTGATTCCTTGCACGCAGCAATCGCACGCATACACACAACTTGATGCTCTTCGCAGACGAAAAAAAATCGAAGTTAAATGTGCAAAGAGTCCCCAAAGAGCGAGCACAACAAATGACGTCCAGGGCTTACTTCCCACACAGATGCCACGAAACATTGAACTCGCGCAAGCGGCGACTGCTCACTGTTCCAATAGAGCCAGTGCACGCGCATCACATATGCAGCGCATACACACTGCACACACACTAAACTATATTTATTTTACCAGGTAAGACCCGCTGGAGCTATGCAACTCTTTTTCAAGAAGCGACCTGGCCACAAATGATGGCAGCTCAACGCAACGACTCATCGCGTGGAAATGTTCTGCAGTCAAATCCTCTGAACGCACGTTGACTCTAAATGTGGAGGGGGGAAAAGCGGAGGGCCCGGAGAAAAGTCTCCACGGGGAGAACATGCAAACTCCAAATATACAGGCTTCGTCGTGGATCAAACCCACGACCTTCTGTACACCAGGCGAGACAATCAACATCTCGCCACCGTGACGCCCTAACACGATGCCCTCAGCCACCCAGCGAACAATCACAGAGTTGTCGTCTACAGTTGCCTGCAAGTGTTGATTTCCAACACAATTCTATTTATCAACTCTAGAATAATAAATCTTGACTTAAAGCTTTCGTGACTGCAGGAATTCATATTCTTTGGGGCTTTCGGTAAAGCCACGTAGATAGAAAAAAATAATACAAACATCACGACGTTTCGATCGCGACACAACACAAGCAATCGTCATCGGGTGATGTGTTGCGATCGAAACGTCGTGATGTTTTTATTCTTTTTTCTATCTACGTGGCTTTACCGAAAGACCCAACGAATATCTAGAATAATAATAAGGAAAACCCCGATGACAGGAAACTAAACAGACGAACAGACATCTTCACCGGGTACACGATTAAGGCCGAGACTGCCTAGAGGTAACCTTGGGCAGATTCAGATGCTCATCGTCACTGCTGTTAGCCGTGCCTCGGACTCGAACCCAACTCACCGTGAACGCGCCCGATCTCGCTCGGCCCGTGCGAGCTAAGCAGGTTCGAGCCTGCTTAGCAAACTGCCGCGCACCGTGGTGGAGGACGCTGGGCAACTCTTCACCAGTGGCGCGTCACGGGAAGGGGAGGCGAGTCGGTTATGCAACGGGCCGACAGGGAGGCCAGACGCAGGGGAATGGGAAACATCGACATTGGGGAGACAAAGGCGGCTGTGCGTGGTATTCGCGGCCACACCACCCCCTCGCGTGCCGTTCGCCGGGCTGGGAAAGGAGAGAAGCATGGACGGGGCTGAGAAGTCGCGGGTGATGAGAGGGCGACACCGGGGAGAGAGAGGAGGGAGTAGAAGGGAGCTCTACGGATGAGCGGCGTCTCTTTTCAGAGTCGTGGGGGGGGGGGGGGTCAGAGTGGGCTTGTCCACACGTAAGTCACGTGATGTACGGGGAGACTTGAGCCCGTGTGTGTATATATAGATGGGTGTCCGATTTAACACAATAACTTGACCAGTTTCACCTTTGAACAATTGGTGACCAGCCTACACATGGGATGCATTTGGGCACGCAAGTTTGCAATAGCTGAAGAGGCAGCTGCCTCGCGAGAGGTGATGACATTCCTTGATCCCGATCAGTGAGCGGAGATAAGAGATCGATCGCAGCGGCTTGAAGGGGCTTGAAGAGTGTGCCCGTTGTTATCAGATGGCACGAACCAGCTCCAGATTTCATCTCTTCCTGGCCCAAGCTCTGACACCATCTGTTGGTGATTTCTGGAGACCCGAAGTTGCCGACTGTTTGCGGGTCCGTGTAGGTGGAACATGAGAGGGTGTGTGTGTCTAAGTGGGGAGAGAGTGTGTGCGTGTGTGTGTGTCTAAGTGGGGAGCGGTGGTGTAGCGCTTAGCGCGCTGCGCTACGAACCTGGCTACCCGAGTACGATTCCCGCTTACGGCCAACACCAGTGACGATTATTTGAAACCGGTTCTGGGCCTCCCCTAGTTCGACTCAACCTCAACAGATTACCTGGTGCGATGTGTAAACATCGCCACTGGGTGTTGGCCCACCGGCCTTCATAGATGCTCGCTAACGGCGAGATCTTTGTCGTTATCGCGAAGGGGGATTGTTCGCGCGTGTACACACGTGTGTCTTGAGGAGCCTCGCCGACTCAAGAAGTACGTCGGGAAAGTTCTGCAAAGGGGGCTGTTCGGCCACTTCCATTCATGGGGAGGTTGACATGAGCAGCGCTGCAATTCGATTGCAATTTGGTGCCCGCCGATGATACCGGGCGACCTTTGAACGTCCGCTGTGAGCGAAGCAGACGGCGCGCGGACGGTGCCGGAACGGGGTGATGAGTGGGCGCGCGGCCGCGCTCACCTGAGACCGCTGGGCCACGTGGTGGGCACCGCGGGTGCTGAGCGGTGGCTGCTGTGCGAGTGGGGGAGGGGACGGAGGGCGGCTGTCGAGTTGGAATGCGGAGAGAGCGAGCGAGCGAGACAAACGCGGGGGTTGGTTGGGAACGATTTTCTACCTTGGCCCAGGTGACCAAAAACAGAGGGGCCATCCAGAGAGGTTGTCATGAACGCTCAAACACAGTCCTACAGGAATCACAAACTCTACAAACAGGATCCTATAGACACCATTGGAACCTCATTTGCCAGTAAAAAATATGCATTATGACTGCAGGTATTGTGGTCTATGTAAACATGACTCCTTGTAAAAAAGTTGTCAGGTTTGTTGCCAGATAGAAGGGTTAAAAACCAATTATCAGGATCCTGTAGCTCACGGGTTCCAACTGCGACTGCATTTCAGGACGCTGTACACATTTGGAGGGTGTGTGTGGGATGTTAGATGCACATGTAGATAGTTTAAAGAAGAGGGGAGGAGGTTATAGGATGTTTTTGTTTGTTTGTACGGCGGGACAAGCGGGGTCTATAATGCTACCGGCTACTCGGCGGTTGACATCCAAATCGCCACTTCATGATGGGAGACAGTCGCAGAGTCGCAGAGTCGCAGAGCCGAGTTCATCATTCTCTCTCTCTCTGCTTTCAATAATGGCCTCTGCTAAAAAAATGTGCATTTGGCCTGTTATAAATCCTGTAATTGTGTACACATTTTCAGCTATAAGTCAGTGTTCATTTTTTTTAAATGTAACCGTGAAATGCCGAGTCACCCTTGAAAATGAGATCCTTAGTTCTACGGGCTTCACTCGATGGGAAGTGAACTTCTGATTCGGATGGTTCTTCCTCACTTGTGCCTCCGTATTGGCACGGCAGCTGCGGTGGCGGGGACGGCGATCCACTCCACCAGACTTGCAATAGCGCAGCTCCGTCGGTTCCATTCCATCTCCACGCGCGGGACGGGATGGGTTCACACCCCCACGGTTTCGGCGGTGGGGTAAAGTGTGGGTACGCCCATCTCATCCAAACAGTGGCGTGGTGAGGACATTGTCAGCTCAGCGGGTGCGGAAATTGGTCAGGTCTCGCCCCGATATTTGATTTGTCTCGCGCGGTCGCACCCAGGCTACGTATCGCAGCTCCTCTTGCATAAGCACATCATCACGTACCTTTGTGTTCTCTTACACTGTTGTTGTTGTTGTTACCAAGAGGGCCCCAACTCGTAGCTTTGGCCACCAGGAGGTGGGGGTGGCAAGGCACCCCCTGCTTGACGCACGCTCGCTACGCGACTGCTTCCACCAACACGTGGCCGAGTCCGTGTGTTCAATACTCTGGTGTGTTCAATATTCTGGTGTGTTCAATACTCTTGTGTGTTCAATATTCTGGTGTGTTCTGTTCGTTCACGCACGTGGCGTCTTCTGCGGCACACATCTGGCACACTCACAGAGCCACCGTCTCACCAAAAGGTAAAATTTCAACATTCCAAACGATGAGAGAATTAATATTGTGTATGGACGTACTATCCACAACGTGGGAGAGTAGATCGAATATCCCCCCCCTCCTCTCTCGATAGAGAGATCTCTCCGGTTGGAGGGCCTCACGCCGACAGTGACGTCAGGACGCGAATGGTCGCGCCGGCCTCTGTCGATGATCCACTGCATCAGCTCATACTGCGAAACACAATTATACTGTCTTGACTTAAAGTTTTCGTGACTGCAGGAATTCATATTATTTCGGTCTTTCGGTAAAGTCGCGTAGATATGTTCAAAGAAAATAACAAAAACATAACAAAAAACAACGACGTTTCGAAACGTCGTAGTTTTTTTGTTATTTTCTTTAAACCTATCTACGCGACTTTACCGAAAGACCCACAGAATAACAATCACTGTCGTTGGTGGTGCTGGACACGGGCAATGTCCGTGCATAGCGGCCAGCCGCTGAGGAGGGGGGGGGGGGAGCGAGAAGAGAGAGGGGGGGGAAGGGATCAGACGTGGAGGCTGTGGATGGGGGAGGGATGGCGGTCGAGATGCCTCTGGCGCTGGTGGAGCTGCGGCTCCACCATTGAGTGGAGTGGGGGGAGAGTGTGGGGGGGGGGGGGGGAGAGTGGGGGGAGAGTGGGTTGAATCTCCCCCCCCCCACACCACTCCCATCGCCAGAGGCCAGGATTTCCCTCGTTAGCGTCCATTTAGGTGGGCGACCAGACGAGTGGCCTCGTTGTCGGCCCCATCGCTCTCATCAGGAGGCGGTTATCACCGCACAATGCGGCTGGAGGCCTCATCACTCAGCGCCCTCCGAGATGCCTCCGTGGCTCCAGGCCACGAGTTCCCCTCGCACGCCTCTTCAACATCGGAATATTCACCCGCGGATTACACCGCGTCCCTCATTCACATCCGCGGAATGGCTTGCACCGCACAATCGACTAAAGATTTACAACTCTCGTCGACTGTCGCGTTCTTTGTTTGCTTTTCTCACTCGTTGTAATTATTTGCAGCATGAATGTAAGTTCGTATGTACTGTTTGTAGACTGCGCACAGGGTGGACCCGAGTTTGATTCCCGTCCACGGCTGACTTCAGTGGCACCTGGAGAGCAGATGCGGCCCTGCCTCGCTCACCTCCCGCCGTCGCTAACCCGCACTGACCAAGATTCTAACTCCCTGGCGAGGTGTTAACTACCTCGCCTGGTATACAGGGGGTCGTGGGTTTGATCCCAACCCTGACGCCTGTACATTTGGAGTTCGCGTGTCTCGCTCCCCGTGGTCGCGTGGATTTTTCTCCGGGTTTTCCCCTCCACGTTTAGAATCAACGTGCGTTTAGACTATTTGGCTGTCATACATTTCCACCCGATAAGCCACTTCGTTGAGCTATAATTTGTGATTGCCAGGTGGCTTTTGAAAAACATATATATAGCTCAGTGAGCCTTACCTGGTGAAATAAAATCAACGAGTATTTTTGTCTTTTCGGTAAAGTCACGTAGATAAAAAATAAAATAAATGAAAATAACTCAATTCAATCACGACGTTTCGGGCGCAACACAAGCGTCATTCTTCAGGTGGGGACAACGTAGCGAAAGCACAACCGCTTAAGTGTGTCTGACACAAGCCTCCTTCTTCAGGCGAGTGTGTCTGACACACTTAACCGGTTTAATTAAGTTTTCATTTATTTTGTTGGATTTCTACCTACATGGTGACTTTACCGAAAAAACCTAAGAGTATGAATCCTTGCAGTCACGACAGCTTCAAATCTAGAAGTATTTGTGTCGTTAATAAATGATGAAGTATTGTTCCAAACAACTCTCGCCACGACCCGCATTGCACGGGGGCACCCTCATTGCCATGGTTTGTGGTTGCAAACTTTGGAGAAGGCAGCTTTGCAAGGGGGGAGCGGGGGAGGGGACATCGCTCCGTGACCCCAGCCACACTCGCAAACGAGACCCGGGACGCGGTTCTGTTTGTCCCGGCCAAACATTTCTCTTAAATAAATCTGGCGGAGGCAGGAGGAGCTGTCGCGACTGGAAGCATTCCTGTCAAAATAAACACGCCGCTCGCGGTGCTGCTGCTGCTGCTGCTGGTGATGGTGGTAGCCGCGCTGTCAACACGAGACGGTCGCTGTGACCCCATCACGTGTGTGGCACGCGTGTCTCACGTGTGCCATGCGTGTCTCACGTGTGCCATGCGTGTCTCACGTGTGCCATGCGTTTCCCGCGTGTGGCACGCGTGTGCCATGCGTGTGCATATCCCCTTGCTGGCTCATTCAACGCGTAAAACACAAATGGACCTCGGATTTGAAATGGCATTACTTCAATTGCTCTTCATTGTATCTATAATGCGAGTGTAGTTTGTGTCCGTCAGAGAGATTGTCTCATCATTATCATTTGAATGTTATCTATATTTGTGATTTTTCTTTATCTATGGAGAGTTTTTGGAAAATATTTAGTGATAAAATGCGCTTCGTGACTTTTTGTTTTATTACTGACTGCGTCATGAGCATACTTGAGAATGTAAATATTTCTCTGAAGTTACGTTTGACGCTTTTGTATTTCCGATCCGACGTCGCTGTCAATAACTTCGTGGCTTCGTGTCCTCTTGTCCGGCCACCACAAGTCGCGTGCTGATCCAGCAATCGGGAAAAAGATATGGCCAGCAGTGGATAGAGCATGCTCATGATGATGATATGGCCCAGTCTGTACTGCTGGCCTATAAATTACTTTCTAATATCTCCGTAAATAACTCTGGCAAAAGCTCGCCTCTGTGTCGGGCTCCCCTGCTCGTATGTTCCTGGTAAAGATTACTATTGTTGGTCCCTTCTTGAGCGTAGGTGAGCTCTCAAGTCTAGCTGTTGTAGATGGATCGTGAATATGATTATCAATGTGTCATATCATTGGCTCATTGCCACTGAATTAATCTTACATCCAGAACTTTAAACTCTGGAATTAAGCTTTTGAGCCCAATGGATTTCAGTAAAAACGTATCAAGTTCATGAATGATTAACACGTGCCTCAAAACAACAACAACAAAAGCACGATCGCTGCAGCTGCGTTGGTGGTTTGCTGGTTCACACACCGGACTCGCAACGCAGCGTGCGCTGTTTCGATCTCCCGGCACGCGCGATCGCCACCAACATCCGCGACGGGTGACCGCCTCTCCGAGCCGCCCCCGTCTCTCCGTCCGTCTTCGCAATCCCGTGCAGGGTGCCGGCCTCTCGTCACGGCGCGCAACGACGCGATAATGACCGCCTTCATCCCCGCGAGACTCAAATCGTCCGACACTTAGCGCGCCGGCGTCAAGGCAGTCCCAGCTGCCGCGACAGCTGTGGACGGGAGGCACGGGGCACTTTCCTACGGACAGGCGGTACCATTGTGTCTTAGTGGTAGTGCCTTATGCTGATAATCCCCAGCCAGAGCCCCGGTCGAGCAGCGTTCCACAAGTTCGAGACACTAAGCCTCGCGTGTTTGTGGTGTTCTCTTTGTGATAGGTTGGCAGGTCTACAATTTTGGGCTCACATTTCGAACGATTTAAAGAGGCGGGTTCGTCGTGAGTTATCACAACGTGGCTTTTATACTTAAATCTTCATCACCATCAGTCATGGTCTATCCACTGCTGGGTGAAGGCCTCCGCGTGCCCCTACTGGGCACGTGTGACAAAGAGCTTTATAGCTCATAGCTTGCGTGACTGCAGGGATTCATATTCTTGGTTCTTTCGGTAAAGTCACGCAGAAGGGAAAATAATAAAATAATACAAATAAAACATTGTGTTATCGGACAAGGACGAGTTACTTATATGTGGAAGGAAACCGGAGCATCCGGACAAAAGGACGAAATGATAAAACGTTCTTACCCGCCCCGACTGGACGTGTGGACAAGCGCTTTATAGCGCATCGGATTGCTCCTGCAGTATACAGAAATATTATGATTTTGGAAACCCACGCGTGCGAGGGGAGAAACGCTCGATCCCACACGGACGGAGCAGGTGGAGTCCACATGTTTGCTGTACTGCCTTCTGCTTGCGAGCCGGGGAATGACAATAAAATATAAAAACTGTCACGGTCTTCCATCTCCACGCACGCTGTGTGCCAGGGATGGGTTGTGCATCACAAACGTAAACGATCTGAAAGCCCGCAACAAGTGTTCAAGGTTTGTATGCACGTGCATGTGGAACTTCTCTCGCACCGTACGTAGCCAACCGTGCGAATCGGAGGTGCGGTGGAAGGACAAACTCACCACAAACAGCGGCCCGAAAGCAACTCGTTAACACTCAGCCCAGGGGGTTGGCGACCAAAATGACAATGAGAACCATTTTTTCGAATTCGGTAAAAAAACCCCCTCGATATTTGAAGAGCCGCAATGCATTATGGTGAATACGAGCCGGTGGGGACCTTGATGAACGACGTCACAAAGCAGCAGCAGCAGCCCTTAACGATCCCCACGTTGGCGACTCCTCATCTCGATAATTTAAACATGACGACGATGGTGGTGGTAGTGATGGTGATAGTGGTGGTAGTCCGCAGCCTCCATCGTGTGCCACCACCCCCGTACCCCCCCCCCATGCCCGCGCCTCCCCGTCGAGAGCTGCCCTCCTCTCCTCCATCTCCTCCCTCTCCTCCCCTGCGCGTGGGCGGGCGGGCGGGCGCAGTGGCCCAGCAGCTGCTCGCCCGACGCCTCCGCCCATGAGGCCGTCGCCCAAGAGCGGTTTCATTCACGCGCCCCATTCATCCACTCGGGGCGGCAGTGCCTCGACTCTTCATTTTGATTGATGGGCCGATTCAATTACAGACTCCAAGTCACTTACGCGACGATGATGCTGGTAATTATTTAATGATGTCCCCTTTATTTACCTTGGAACGGTGTCAAGACTTCTCCGAAGAGGGTCCCGCGCTCCGCTGGGGGTGATGACGCTAATTAAGAGTTTCACTTGGCGTGGTAGAAAACTGGAGATACCCAGAGAAAGCCCAACGCGTACGAGAGGGTGACAATCAGTGGCGTCATCTCACAACATCCTTGCCACTCTGCGCCTACAACACCTGGCAAGCCCTGGTGGACTCACGTCCTTCTACACATCATCGTCATCATTATTAAGTCTTAGGCGTGTATCGATTCATCCTGCGCCCTCTCACTCCACTCCCAGCAAGTGGAGACATTGATCACCATTGGGGTCACGATAGGAGAGTCAGCGATCGCGCCCATCTCCTCCTTGGCATCTTTCCCATTCTGCGCCGTCTCGCGCCTTCACCTTGTTGTCCAGTCCAATCAGCTTCACATGACGCGATATTAATCCCCACACTATTTGCCCAAGCGAATAGATCCGCATACAACGCACGATTCAATCCGCCAACGCCGTTACTCGACCAATCGACACACATCGGTACGACTGTTGACCAAACCACGGGGCCTGCCATTCACCCCCCTCCATCCTCCCCGCGTCCCTCCCCCTCTCAACCCAAGGACCCCCAACCCACCACCACCACCTCCCCCCTCTCAACCCAAGGACCCCAACACCACCACCACCTCCCCCAGCCCCGAGCTCGTCTCCTGCCACCCCCCCCCCCCTCTGCGATCCCTTCACCCCCCCCCCCGCGTCTTTCTTCACTCCTCCTCTCCACGCCCCCGAGCTAATCTGGGATAGGTTAGCGTCGCATCGCGGCGCCATCAACACCACCACCGCCACCACCACCACCGCCACCACCACCACCGCCAACACCACCACCGCCAACACCACCACCGCCACCACCACCACCGCCAACACCACCACCGCCAACACCACCACCGCCAACACCACCACCGCCAACACCACCACCGCCAACACCACCACCGCCACCACCGGAGGAGCCGGAGGAGGAGCCGGAGGAGGAGGAGGCCGCGACTCGGGGCTCTTCACGAGCCCCGTGACGGATCGCCGGGGGAGGGCGCGAGACGCCACCGACAGAGATCGTGATGGAGAATTCCCCCGCGTCATCTACAATTAAACCCAAGCCACGGCTCCCGTCCACCCCGGCACAGACAAGGGGATGCTTTTGCTCTGTTGTTGTTGGTGTTTGCTGCCTTCTGTTGTTGTTTAGACCGGTTAGTGCTCTCAGCGGGCACCCGCAGGTACCTCTACCCAGTCGCTGGGTAGAGGAGCCACCACGTGCAACGCGGGATTTGTCTCAGAGGACGTGGGTCGGTGGACATGCAGTCGCATGCGAGGGTATGGGAGTAGTTCGGTTTGGTAGGTAGGTTGATAGACAGATAATTGTGTTGGTAGGTGGGTAGATAGGTTGGCGGGTAGCTGGTTATGCACGTGGGTAGGTAAGCAGATAATAATCAAAGTTGGCATGGTACACGAGGGGGTGGCTGGCCAGAGTACTAACAACTAAACTACATTTGCTTTAACCAGCTAAGGCCCACTGAGCTTATTAGTTTATTTTTCAGAAGCGACCTGGCCACACAAGATAGGTCAACGAAGTGGCTTATCACGTAGAAATGTATGGCAGCCAAATGCTCTAAACGCGTGATGTTGCTTCTAAACTTGGGTAAAAAAACCAGAGGACCCGGAAAAAAACTCCACGCGACCACGGGGAGAGAAACACACAAACTCCAAATACACAGCAGGCGTCAGGGTGGTGATCGAACTCACGACTTCCTGCGGACCAGGCGAGGTAGTTAACATCTCCGAGCCACCGTGACACCGAGACATTCCGCGTCTGCGCTGCTCGTGGTGCGGCGGTTCTCAGTGCCGCCGCACGCCAAAAAATACTCTTGATGGGGGGGCGGTGGTGGATGGGGTGGAGGGGTTGGTGATGGGTGGGGGGTGGTGGGGGGGGCGAGGAGGCACGGACAGCCCCCCCCCCCCGTCTCACGCGGGGCGCAATTACCCACGCGGCGTTTTGTGTCAAGAGCTCAAAAGCCTTCGCCCACCCCCTGCACACATGCCGGGCATGCTTTTGGACATTTTACCATTTTGCTTCCATTTGACAAAATAATGGCGGTATCGCGTTTCTGATTTATGTGGCCGTCGGCGCGCTGACAGGGCGACGCTTGGTGTCCAGTTGTTGTCCACGTGGCGCTGTCGCATTCACGGCGGCGTTTGTTTAGCGCGCGGCTGTGGAGAGACGGCGAGCGGCGCGTCGCGGCGCCTTCCATCGTCCCGCGAACTGTGTCAAAAAAAAATGTTGGGTCACCTTTGGGTTGTTTTTTTGTTGTTTTGTGCGTGATAATAGGGGGGCGATTGATTTATTGAGGCTGTTTCATTTGCAAGTGACGTCGCGCGGCGGTGCTCTCGCTCGCTCGCCGTCTCTCATCGCGAGCCGAAACCCAAACTGCAAAGTTGAGCCTCCGTGGATGAAAGCTGAAGAAAGTCTTTAACTACCACCCACCCACAACACCCCCGGTGAACTTTAGAGGTCCGCGAGTGCCACGCGTGTTCGCACCGTTGCGCTGTGCGAGTCACAAAGTAGAACAAAAAAAAATATTTCACCCTGCTTACAGCCCTGGGCCAGTGATGGAAAATCCACATTCACATGGCAGGGGTGAGTTCGTTACATGCATTACACATCCACTGTTGGCTTCACCGTCCGGCGAACTCGCTTGATCGACGCCGGAGAGATACGGGGCCGAGTCAAGCCCCAGCAGGATGTGAACTCGTAGGGCACCGATTGACCGGTGTGGGCAACGCATGCTCACGATTTTAACGAGATGCCAAGAACTAGTATGTGCTGCCCTGCAGAAATGTTGGTGATGGTGAAGTGTGAAGCTGCTGTTATTTAAGAGTGAATTGGCAGAGGAGTTAAACACGTAGGTTTTCGCAGCTAAATATTAGGATTCTTAATCGGCGCAATTGGTTTAAGCGCCGTGATGCTGTGGACAAATGTGTGTGCCAAGACCCTCCACCACCCGACGCAGCCAAACGAATGAAAAGGTCACGTGGTGTACAACAAGGGTGACTTCCCTGGATGTTCTTCCGACTTCCCGGACTCTGTCCGAAGTAATCTTGGCGCAGTTTCAAGTGAAGCGTCGCGTTAACCCACGGGTCGCCAACCTCCGGAGCCGCATGCGGCTCTTGAAGGGCTGCTTCGTGACGCGTTATTTATTTGCGACCACCGTCTCGTACTCACCACACAGGGCATTGAGGCTCTTGGAATACAGAGTTGGTTTAATTTACCGAATTCCCCCCCAAAATGGTTCATCTCGTTATTTTGGTTGCAGACCCCCTGCGTTCTCCAATCGCTGCTATATTTGGGTGTGAGAATCGAGCCACTCGCCCCGAGTGAGCGAGTTGAAATTACAATTACAATGATTATTAGTATCGGCGCATCGTCAAGAGGTTTGCACCCTTGACAATTATCACTTGTTTGACCATGCCGGGTGGTGGAGGGTTCTTACGAAAGAAATCAGGCCATATCACTACGTGGCCTAACCCAAAAAAATATGGCATGAATCATGAATAGTTTAGTTGTTAGTACTCTGGCCACCCACCCCCTCGTGTACCATGCCAACTTTGATTATTATCTGCTTACCTACCCACGTGCATAACCAGCTACCTGCCAACTTATCTACCCACTTACCTACACAATTAACTGTCCATCCACCTGCCTACCAAACCTAACTCGCATGCGACCGCATTTGTCCCCCGACCCACTTCCTCTGAGACAAACCCAGCGTTAATAAAGTTCTCCAAATAAACTTAACTTTTCTGAAAAATGTAAGTTTATTCTGCTGTTAGGAATAAAAATAGGACTCAAGTAACACTTGTGATTCCGAATCCACCTTTTCTATGGAACAGTAACTTAGTGCGAGTTTTATTTTGTTAAATACGTAAACAATTTGGATTTCTACAGCTTTCAAATGCAACTGCATCTAAAACAAACTCCACCAAAGCGTTTGGGCCATGCATCAAAAGAGAGAAAATTAGGCCCACGTGTATTGGAAAATTTCGAATAATCGATCCGAACCTGTCCAGTTTGCTAAATCCCCTTCTGCGGAAAACTCGTCCGTCCACTTTTCCGCGACGTCGTGCATATCTCCGAAAAATAATATCCTACAAATGTTTTTCACGGGCATCGCAATTCTAAATCAAGCAACCCGTACTCATTCCTTTACCGAGTGCGTTGTGGAGAGTAAGCACAATTAGTTTCAGAGGGGTTTGTGTTTTGTTTTTAAAGATAAGCCAGTAAAAGAAAAAAATTAGCAGCTCTCAGCAAAGAATTAGCGAGGAGTCGAGAGGTGCAGAGAGAAGAAGCGGGGGGAGAGGGAGGGGTGGGGGCCCCATCGCAGACACAGGAGCTCAAAAACAGCCTTCGGATAAACCCTGGGCTGCCCATGCACAATGCTGTGCTCATTAAGATGACACGGACCGATTAACATGGCTTATTTGTTTGGCCCATTCCTTATCTCCCCCTTTTCCTACATTAGCCTGCCCCGTGGCACGGTGCGCACACGCACGCACACGCGCGCACAAAAGGAATTAAAAAAAGGAAGGGGGGCAGTGGGGGGGGGGCGCGGTGTGTGGAGGGAATGTTCCTTGGGGCTCGCGAAACTACCGAGCGCTTCTCTGCTTACATTTGACCTCTGTGCCAGCATTTCTGTTGCCAGGTGACCTGTGAAATGACCCCGATTTTAAGGTCGTAAGTGCACGCGCCCTTCTCTGCTTTTTTTTCTTTCCGCCCTGGTAAAAGTAAAAAAAAATCAATTTGGTGTCCGATTTTGACTTCACACCGCTGCCCGAAAAGGGACACCTCGTTGGGGGGGGGGGGGGAGTGGGGGGGGGGGATTTATTGTCGCCTCTGCTGGGGTCGCTTTTGTTTCGCGGAGAGTGAAAATAAAGATAAAATTACTCGCTCCCACTCGGAGGCCACAGCCTTTGTCAACGGGCAAATAAACCTACACACGTGTTGCTCATTAGTGGGGCAACAGGGAGGGGGGAGGGGGGGGCAACGTTTCCTATGGAGGTAGAAAAAAATCCACTTTTCTGGAATCGTGAAACATAAAACCCACGAGCCACCATCGTTCGCGGTTCGAGCCGTCACACCTGTGGTTCAACTGTGCAGGTGTGAGAGGCAGCGATGGGTTTTAAACCGCGAGAATAGGGGAACACACACACAAAAATCACAATTAGAATGAATGGGGGGATTTGTCAAATGTGTTTCACGTGTTTAATTGTCAACTTAAAGCCAACGCATCCACGCGCTCGCGTGCGTGTTGTATCTCCTCTCCTCTGAAGGGTCCCGGACTCGGTGGACATTCTGCAATCCTATGGATGGTGACTCCGAGTCTAACCACAGAGAAATTATCAGTGATTTCCACAAAATCATCTGTGTTGTGGTAGTCGTTAATTTTTTATAACCCTGTGAGCCAAGAAGCTCATAAATCGGGGTTCGTCAACAAAAAAACAAAACCGCCGCTTCTCCGACATAAAAAGCAAGGTCACAGTAAAACATACATTAATTATAAACAGATGAGCGATTTTTTAAAAAAGAAAATAATAATCGCAAGATAAAAAGGATCAGTTTAAAAAAAGCAATAAGTAAAAAATAGGTAATTGTGAAATAGCACGCTGTATCTCAAAGAAATACAAATAATTGATCTGCCACATTAATTGTAATGCAGATACGGCTTGAGACACGACGGTATCCAGTGGGAACACAAAACCTCGGCATCCATTTAAACAACACACACGTGGTGTAAGCAACGCACGTGAAGTGTCGATTACAGCAATTAATATTTGTACCTCGTCTAACTCTGCATACATTGGCGGCTGGGCTGGAAATCACTTGAAATCAGTGATTTGAAGTGAGTGGACGGACGGCCATGCCTGCAGACACAAGTTTTGTGACAATATAGTTGCACAGACGAGGGGCACCCACCGACAACGTCACGATGGTGGTGCCTTACCGGCCTTGAGAGACGGCGATGATCAGTGGTGAATCAACGGAGTGTCCCGGTGGGTGCCAAATGTCCCAGCGCCCACTGGCTCGAGGGGGGGGGGGCGGATTTCATTGCCTCCACCAGGGGCCATGCCACGCTACGCAGCTGACGAGGACCATTATGATTTATGCTCGGGGATTAAAGGCGCAGCTCTGCAAAGTGCTCACCTGGCGCCACTGCTGGTGGAAGGGCCTCCACTTAGCGGGAGCTCTGCAAAGCTATTTTGGCCTACTCTTCCACGCCGACTGACCGGACGTTTCGGACGAGTAGCCACATGTTATCCCACCACACACGATCTTCATAGACGTACTGTGCTTGGGGGGGGGGGGTTAGGTAACGTGCCTCCATCCTTCCACCTGCCGCTCTGGGTGAACCACGTGATCGTTACGTCCAGCGCGCTGCTCACCGCTACATTCGCATTTATTAACATGTATATTGTTCATAATAATGAGATCATCAATACTATTATTAATACATCGTGTAATCATCATCATCGTCGTCTCCTGGGGGAGGGAGGGAGGGAGGCGCGGAGCATCTGCGAGCGTCGAGCGCTGGGTCACGAGAAAGGAGCTCAAACCCACGGGCGGCTCGGCAAAGCAGCCGGAACCCAGCCGCGATCGATCACGTGCAGAGAGAGAGAGCGAGAGACAAGAGCGGGAGAGACAAGAGAGAGAGAGAGACAAGAGTGAGAGAGACAAGAGCGGGGTCCCTGCTGGATTCACGCAGAGGGAGCGAGCCCGAGCGGGAGTGATCGACGACACAGCCCAGTGTGGTCATGGCACGAAGCCTCCTGGGATCTGGACCCAAACCTCTCCATTCCACGCGCCACACGCACCCGGCTCGCGCGCGTTCTCCTGAAAAAGTTTACGTCGACAAAGCGGGGGGGGGAGGGGTCAGGTGGTGGGGGGCGATCAGGTGGGGGGGGGGGGGGGGCGATCGGGGGGGGGGCGAGCAGGTGGGGGGGCGGTAGCGTCGCCCCGCACGCGCCCATGGAGCCGTGGCCACCATCATCCTTGGGCTGTGTACCCAGTCGCTCTTATTTACTTACTCATTTACTTACTCACTCCTTCTTTACTTACTCACTCCTCCAAGGAGGTGTTGGCCGGAGAGGAGCCCCCTCGATGCTTATCGGGAAACGAACGCCGCGCCGAGCAGCGTTAAATTAATGTGAGAGTGCGCGCATTGAACACTCATCGTGTTCCAGGAGCCGCGCTCTCGTGCCGGGATGTTGTTCGTGTCGGGCGCGAGTCGTTTTTAGTATTCGTTCGCCTTCGTGGTTCCGCTTGGGTCAGCACTCCATTCAAGGAAATTGCGTGAAGATTGTTGTTGTTGTTGTTGTTTTCAAATCAAAATGAGAGCCCGTTCAAGGTTTTATTTTGCCAAGCCTCCAATTCAGAATGTACACCGTGCAACAACACAGTGTCCCAGTGGTGTGTACTTGTGGGGTGCCACGGTGGCGAGGTGTGAGCAGGAGGTCGTGGGCTCCATCACGACCCTGACGACGCCTGCTGTGTATTTGGAGTCTGCGTGTTGTTCCCGTGGTCGCGTGGAGTTTTCACCGGGTCCTCCGGTTTCCCCCCTTCACATTTAGCATCAATATCACGCGTTTAACAGTATTTGGCTGCTAAATATTTCCACATCAGCCGGAAAGTTGAGCTTTCATTTGTGGCCAGATCGCTTCTGAAAAGAGCTATATAACTGCGTGGGTTTTACCTGGTAGAATAAAAACAACATGTTTATAGTTTTATAGTAATGTGGGCACCGCGATTACACAAACAATGAAGTGATGTAGTATAGAACACGCGTGGGGACAGATATGACAAAAACATCCTCTGATGCGTCTTCCACAAAGGGTCATGCAAGGTGGCTCCCCCAGGAGATGGCCTTGAGAGATTGTCGTACGATCACGAATTGTTGAATCCATCTGTGTGGAGCTCGTGCGTTTGTAGCGTTTTCTCCCGCCGATAAAAAAAACACTCCTCTTTATTTTGAACCTTGCTAAACCTCAGCATGCAGCAGCACCCTCCGCCTCGAAAAGAGTCAACGGCGAAGCTTCACTGGGTGTAAACTTAGCACTGTTGTTTTTATTAATTTTAAAAGGTCCAAATCCTTGACCTAACATCTATCACGCGAGCCTGCCCACCATCACAACCAACGATAGGGTGAAGTGACACCTGTTCACACACACGTGCACACACACAGACACACACACGTGTACACACACACGTGTACACAACAACAACCGCCATTCGCCACTAAGTGGCGGTGACGTCACCACGACGCTTGTGCCAGGCCAAGTGCACCTTGAGGCCACGTGAAGTGTCGAACGCCCGCTGGCAGGAGGTCACGGGGCAGACCCAGCAGGTGCCACGGGTCGACTGACCGAGATAACCAAGATGACTGGCTGATGCATCACCTGTGCCCCCTACTGTGCCAACTTGCTGTGCTTTAGCCACCCGGCGCTCCGCTCGTTGTTGTGAGCGTCGCTCCTCCGCCCTCCGTTGTTGCTGGAGGGTGACTGCCTCCAACTGCCCAGTAGCGTCCTTCACGAGCCTCCTCCACAGAGACCAATCTTGACACTGCTGGTACCAGTCATCGGCAAGTCCACTCAGCTCCACGTCCTCCTGTACCACATCACTCCATCTCTTCTCTAGCCCGTGCCGCGCCCGTTTAGCCCCCTCGATCAGGCCGAACAAAAGCTGTTTAGGCATGCGGTGGCTGGGTACACACACACACGTGTGCACACACACACGTGTATACACATACACAGGTGAAAAGTACACACGTGTACATACACACACGTGTGTACACACACACGTGTGCACACACACGTTTCACGAGCTTGAGGGAGGCATTCCTGAACCTCCCCCCGCACACACACAGACGCACGCCTCCCCCCTGTGATTGCCGTCACCCGCGTGCCGAGAGAGGCACTGGCGGCCCAGCGAGGCTTACTCTCCGCAGGCACGCGCAGCCTCGCCACCCTGCCGAGGTGCGCGTGCCATTCGGGAGCGGTGGCGCAGCAGTGAGCGCACTACGCTACAAATCCCGCAACCCGAGGTCGATTCCCGCTGTTGCTGCCGATGACAATAAAGCTGCTGCTGCTGCTGATAACAAAAACAATGATTATAGCCACAATGACAATGATGATTATAGTGACAATGATGATGATTATAGTGACAATGATGATGATGATTATAGTGACAACGATGATTATTACAGTAACAATGATGATCATTCCTGCTCATGGCCAACACCAGTGATGATTATCTGAAGTGGTCCTGGGCCTCCTTCCTAGGTCGACTCAGCCTCAAATGAGTACCTGGTGCGATGTGTGAACATCGCCACTGTTGAGACAAAGGCGACCGGGCGTGGTGCTGGCTACCCACCCCCTCGTGTCGTGCTGGCCTTCATGGGTGATATTCGCCAACAGCACTTGCCCCAACAGTTTGCTAAGTTTATACGGGGGATCTTTGTCTTTTGCCACGACGACGGTGGTGGTGGTTCTGGCGGTGACAGTTGCGGTGACGTCGGCGCTGGCAGTGAGGACGTCGGTGTGCCGCCAGGTTTGATTTATTGGCAGGTTGACTCCTGGCTGCCCCCTGACCCGGCGTTAATTTGGGGCGATGCTGCCTCCCACACACTCCGGCAGGGGATCGCGGGGAGAGGTCGGGGGTCAATGACGCTCTAAACAGGGGCACTGGGGCAGCAAATTCTGCCCGACAGCACCACAGTGCGTCGGAGAGAAAAGCGAGAGAAGGGGGGGGGGGAAGAGAGTTCCAACTGAGAACTCGCAGAGACGGATGTAGGCAGATGTATCGCAGAATAGATGTATGACAAATATACAAAAATGGAGGCAAATATATGGATATAACACAAGTAGCTAGATACTAAGATATATATGGAGAGTTATATTGATAGGCAGATAGAGAGACTGGTGGCTATACAAAAATGGATACGTAGATGAATAGATATATTCGACAGAATTGCAGACAGTGAATACAGATGAATTGACAAATTGTGTGTAGTGGTGGCACAGTGATTGTCACACAGCGCGATGAAGCCCCGAGGACACTCTCCAGCATTGGTGAAGTATGGTCAAAGAACCTCCCCCCCATGACCGACACAGCACGGAGAGGCCTTGATCTAGCAGTAGATTTTTTAAAAGGCGACCAACTCAGACAGAAAAAATAATGGAATTAAATTGGCCCAAGCAGCGGGAACAGTTGAGACCGAGGACTGTCTGGGTAAAGGCAATTCATTTTAAATTAATTAATTTTCATCGTAGAGAGATGAAAAGTTGGCACCCAAAACAAAACCTTGGCCACACTCAGCAGCAAGGCCGGGACCCAACACCTCCGAGCTGCGCTCTCTGATCGCCGAGTGAATCGCAGGAGGTGGTGACCTCCGCTATGACCGGACGGAGCTGCCACGGTGGAGTAACGGGCAGCAGCAACGCTGGACCGACGATTCGACTCCAGCAGGAACAAAGGGGGTGGGGGCGAGTTTCCAAAATCCACCACATCGCCTCTGTCCACCCGGTGATGTAAGCGGATTCGTAATTTAGTTAATCCGATTGGAAGGTCGCGTGTGGGTGTGGGGGTAAAGTGTGGGCAATGCCCACGGCGTAAAACACATCCGGTGAAGGTGGAAAAGCAGTCCACACACGTTCCTTCGGAGTGGGCGGGTAGGAACTTGGTTGGACAGCGCATTCATGCACGACAGACAGACAAATAATCCCTGGTGGGCAGTGTGGGACCTGTTATTGTTCCTACCTGTAATATGTCATCTGTAGACGTCACTCGAGCGGAGGCCACATACCGCCAGCAGTGCCACGAGCTGGCCTTGAGCCACGTCGCGCCGTGCGGAGCCGCGGGTCGGCAGCCTGTGGCTCCGGAACGCCACGTGCCGTGGTGGCTTTAAGGACTCCAGTGTGGAACTTGAAATTTGAAATTTTGTTTTTATCTTCTTGTTATTTTGTTTGCCGACCCCTGACTATGGGAGTCCAGTTCACCGTGGGAGTCCAGTTCATCATGGGAGTCCAGTTCACCATGGAAGTCCAGTTCATCACGGGAGTCCAGTTCACCACGGGAGTCCAGTTCACCGTGGAAGTCCAGTTCACCATGGAAGTCCAGTTCACCGTGGAAGTCCAGTTCACCATGGAAGTCCAGTTCACCGTGGAAGTCCAGTTCACCACGGGAGTCCAGTTCACCATGGAAGTCCAGTTCACCGTGGAAGTCCAGTTCATCATGGGAGTCCAGTTCACCATGGAAGTCCAGTTCACCATGGAAGTCCAGTTCACCGTGGGAGTCCAGTTCACCATGGGAGTCCAGTTCACCGTGGGAGTCCAGTTCACCATGGGAGTCCAGTTCACCATGGAAGTCCAGTTCACCGTGGAAGTCCAGTTCACCATGAGAGTCCAGTTCACCATGGGAGTCCAGTTTACCATGGGAGTCCAGTTCACCATGATAGTCCAGTTCATCATGGGAGTCCAGTTCATCATGGGAGTCCAGTTCATCATGGGAGTCCAGTTCACCGTGGAAGTCCAGTTCACCGTGGGCAGGCCACGGCAAGCTGTGACTCCGAAGCCGCGTGCAGCTCTCTAGGGGTTGCTTTGTGACGTGTTTTTGTTATTAAGGACCACCTTCTCGTATTGGCGTGCATTGCAGTTCTTGAACGAGGTTTATGTACCGAATTCGAAATGTTTTCTGTCATTGTTATTTTGGTTGCCCAACTCCCTGATGTGGACTGTTATGAAATCGTGGTGGGTGTGGGCAGAGCACGTCGCTAGGAGGGATGAATGATGGTGGAGCGGCAGGCACCGCGTGGGACGCATCGCGGGGGACGCCCGCCGTGGAGATGGAGCGACGAAGCCACTAAATCAGCTCGTGCGCAGTGGCCAGGTGCTTGCTACTACAAGGCAGGGTTACGAGAGATGGCGAAGTGAATTCGACAATACTCAGTGGCCAGTGCGTGTAAATACACACAACAAAGAGAAAGATCCCCCGCACAGCCTTATAGACTGTTGGGGCAAGTGCTGTTAGCGAGTAGCCCCTATGAATGTCAGAACGGCACAAATATATACACACACGTGCGTGTGTGTATATATATGCATACACACACACGTGTGTGTGTGTATACATGTACACACACACATATGTGTGTGTACATGTATACACACACACACACGTTTGTGTGTGTGTATACACACACACATGTGTGTGTGTATATATATGTATACACACACATGTGTGTGTGTATACATGTATACACACACATGTGTGTGTGTATACATGTACACACACATGTGTGTGTGTACATGTATACACACACATGTGTGTGTGTATACATGTACACACACATGTGTACATGTACACACACACATGTGTGTGTGTACATGTACACACACACATGTGTGTGCGTAAATTGCTCACTCACAGCACTTTCCCGTCAGTCTCTGTAGATAAATGGGAGATATTTGTGTCAATGCACGCGCACATATTGACTGTGTGTTTTTTACACGCTATGTACGTGTGTATTATTATTATTAACTGATTGCACATGAAATAACAAAAATCCTGAAATAAGATAACATGACGAGGGGTAGTCAGCCCCTGGCGGTTACGATATCACTCGCTGTCGAAGATGGACACGGTCGGGTATTGAACTGGGTTCGTCGGTTCTTAAGCGCGGTGCACTCACCACCACCACCACAACCATCACCACCACCGCTCTCACCACCACCACCACCACAACCATCACCACCACCGCTCTCACCACCACCACCACCACAACCATCACCACCAACACCACCACCACTCTCACCACCACCACCACCATCATCACCGCTCTCACCACCACCACCGCTCTCACCACCACCACCACAACCACCACCACCACTCTCACCACCACCACCACCGCTCTGACCACCACCACCGCTCTCACCACAACCACTCTCACCACCACCACCACTTCTCTCACCACCACCACCACCACTACCGCTCTCACCACCACCACCACCACCACCGCTCTCACCACCACCACCACCACTCTCACCACCACCACTACCGCTCTCACCACCACCACCACCACCACCACCGCTCTCACCACCACCACCGCTCTCACCACCACCACCACTACCGCTCTCACCACCACCACCACCACCGCTCTCACCACCACCACCACCACCATCACCACCACCGCTCTCACCACCACCAACCACCGCTCCCTGGGGAGAGCCGCGGACATGAAAGGGCTCGTCTCGCGAGCGGACAGCCTAGAGACTCGTGTGCACCGCTGGGAGACAACGGGCGCATGAAAGTGACCTGCGGTATGCAAATAGAGAGCCCCCCCCCCACTCGCCACTCTAAAAATCCAACCGCTCATTGTCCCTAATAACCCATCATTAACTCCTTTTAACAAAGTCGCCCTTTTATGTTGTGCCCAACTTTCCCCGGCAGTCACCTCTCCTCCCTCTACCCCCTTCCCCAACCCCGGGGCCCCTCCTCTCATTCTCTTTCGCCCATTGACAAAAACATACCACAGAGAGAGAGGCGAGCGAGAGAGGGAGAAACTCCACGATTATCAAAGGGGGCAGCCCCCGGTGCCACTGGCACGGAATCGCTTTTATGATTTTTTTGTTTGGCGGTGTTGGCTTTTTTCTCCTCTGTGGGTTTTATTTTCAGGGCCCTCTTTTCTCAAGCCCACTCCGCCGGGAGTCTTTAAAAATGTCACTCGATTCAGAGAAGCGGCTTGTCGCGGCCAGAGAGAGAGGCCGCGACTACGACGCCTCTGTCCCGTCCGCCCACGCACGCGGGGCCTTTTGTGACACAGGGAGAGCAGAGATTGACCAACGTTTGGAGACTGCACTTTACGCCATCGTGCCCCGAGAAAACAGTAAAACTTCGCGGAAGCTAAGACTTGAACACGCGAATTGACACGAGCAGTGTTCTGTGTTAGGGCCTTGTATGAAGCCCCCCCCATGCCGTGTCAGTTGCGAGAAAAGCACGAGACTGAACGCGACTGTGGGTTTGACCTGGAAAGTTGGAGATGCCGCCAGAAGTTGGGTAAGACGGCAAGTAAAGCTACAGCAGCAACTGTGAACAATTGGATGCAGCTGGGACGATAATCTGATGCAAAGTTGTTGAGTAAATATTAGGGAGAGTCGAATGGATGGCCACCGTGCTGAATGGAAGGTCACAATTGCCCATATCTTTGAGAAAGGATGTGGCTCACAGAGAGAGAGAGACCGCTGTTGTTATTATTGAAATTGGTTGGCTTCGTACGGTGCGAAAGGAGTTCAACACACACACGCACTCAATGAAACCTCCAAACCAGGATGTGACCTTGTAATAACTGAATCGGACCGAGCACCCTAACATCTGCACGTGCCACCCAAGGGCTTCCTCTGCTGCTGCCGAGTCAATAAACCCTCGGCGGAGTGGCCGTTTTGACGCCGTGACGCTGGCGCTGTGGCGCTTTGGGGCCCTTTGCCGCGAAGCCTCTGAAGCGGCTTCACGCCCGGCGCGTCGACCAAGTGCCTTGTCGTAGCCTTTGAAGTCTGCTGTGAAACAACAAAAACAAAAAAGCAAACGGCACACGTTAGAAGAAGCCGATGAGTTCCGTGCTGGCATCGAATCCGAATACCCAGAACGAGAATAGTGAGAGGGTGCACCCCCCCCCCCCGCACCAAAATGTGAATTGTTTGGGCAAGGCGAGGAGAGCGAAAGCGGGATCGGAGGCCATTCATAATTTCACCCTCTGCGGCAAAACGGGGCATTAAAGAAAGGGGACATTTTACGAGTTGAGAGTTTCCTGTTGAAGGCGGCAAGAACAGGGGACCGCACTGAACTACTAGAACCCACTGGACACCTATGGAAAGAGCTTCATCGCTCATCGGATGCCTCTTCCTGTAGTCTAAGTAAAAGATTATGATTATAAAAGCGAGTGTGTACACCGGAGCCTGCTTGACGCGAATCGAAACTTAACAGGACGCTCGCGACGTTGCGGAAATAACGCGCCTTAGAAACCACACCCCCCCCATCGCAAACTGCGGTGGCATTTTTCTAATTTGACAAACGTGGACCAGGACGCGGCTCGCAGCGGCCGACTCGTTTCGAACGCCGTCACCAGAGATCGATCTTTGATCGTCCACCGGCGACGCATCCTCACGGTTATGAACGCGCTCGCTGTCACAGAGGCAACGGTTGACCAGGGCGGCGGCGTGCCGCGTTCCAACCGCGAGCCTCTGCCAAGAAGCGGCGAAACGTCGCCCGGATCGTATCGCCGTCCCGAATCAACAGAGGGGACAGGCGACACGGAAGAGGAGGGGGGGGGGCAAACTGGTGTCGAGCACTCGGCGCAGCCCCCCCCCCCCGCTCCCCGCAGTCGCAGCGGGTTCTAAAGAACTCCGCGTGATTTATCGCGAAGCAGTCAGCACCTCCACCAACAACACAGCGGCCACGCCGCAGAATCGGTACAAACTAACCTTTGTCCCCTTTTTCCTTTTTTGTTAGCATATTTTTTACATCTGCCCTTTTGAGAAATGCCTCTCCTTTTTTGCCGGGGCCATAAATTACAGCAATTTCAGATCATAAATTATCCTCGGCCATTGTCCCCAACGCTGCCCCCGTCTCTGAAAATGAAAAGCAAGGGGGGGGGGGCACGGCCCTAAAACTTTTTTGTGAGAAGAAAAAAAACCCTCTACAAAAAAAGTGTTCAAAGGTTGCGGGACCGGCGTGTTTATTTTCTGTATTCTTTGCAGACTTGGTGACGTCTGAAAAGGAGAGTCTTTAAAAATGTCACAGGCGCGAACACAACGAAGGCAGCATCTGTTTTCTGTGGCTCCGACACAAAGGGGACGCGGAAGGCCGCACGGAGCTCGCTGCAGTGCCCACGTCAGGGCACCCGCACCGTCCCCGTGCCCCCCCCCGTGCCAGCTCCTCGTGCCCCCCCCCGTGCCAGCCCCCCGTGCCACCCCCCCGTGCCACTTCCCCGTGCCCCCCCCCCTCCAACCATCGCAGCGATTTCCTCGCTCGAATAAGAACAGAGGCGGTACTCATCTCCTCGGATTGCGGCCTTCGGCCCAGCGGGTGGAAATTCCACATTACTATGGTGGGGCCGTATCATTCAGCTCGTCGGCTTGCTCACAAAAGTGGTTCTCACTTTCTCTATTCCGGAGGTATGGTGGTCCGAGTCAATGCTGTACATCGCCATGTAAACAGGCAGTCAGAACATTATTAAAGCGTCACCGTCAACATGTTAACCGCAATAATAATAATAAACAAATCAATTGTATTTACTTAACGTACGCAATGCAGTGATTTCTGGGCTCGATAAGGAAAATGTAGCAAACAAAAACCACAAAGTGCACGGAAGGGCATGGAGAGACGGACGCCTGGAACTGCACGGAGGGACAGGCCGAGAGAGAGAGAGAGAGACCCGGAGCAGAGAGCCCGCGTCGGGGGGCTGGGGGCAGGCCGCCACGGCGGGAGGAGGAGCGGCGGCGGCCAAGTGGAGGCTCTGCTCGTCGAGAGTCCGACACGGAGACGGATGCGGATTGGCGTCGGTGTGGCGATAGCCGCGCGCGACCCCAGGGGGGGTGGGGGGGGTGGGGTCATCATTGGAGTCGCGGGGAGAGCCGAAGCTGATGAGAGCGGGGAAACGCGAGACGCGTGACCCAAGGAAAGCCTGTCGGGATCTGTGAGCCTCATGAGCATCTCCACTCCCGGCACACCACGTCCAGTATACATCTCGCTACGGCCACAGCTACCAGAGACGTGGGACATCTTCAGCGAGAAAATAAACGTGACACACGAGACATGCGGACAAGCAGCATACACTTTCAACACGAGACACGCGCACACTGGACGCACGGTAGCCACCAGGGCCAGATTCGCACGAGTCGCCCCCCCCTACCCCCCCCAGCCCCCCTCCCCTCCCTCGCATTGTGGCCGTGAGCGACGCGCCGTGACCGAGGGTGAGAGGTTAAGGGAGTCGCCGTTCGCCCCGTCTCCCGGGCCGCACGTGATAGCGATTTGGGGGTCGTCCGTCAGCGCCCCCCCCCCCCCGCCCCCCCCCTCCCCCCGGTGCTCGACTTTGCCCGGCGGGACAGCCTCCAAACGGGGCGGCGCGCACGCGGCCGCGGTTGTTGCGTTCACCCTCGAAGCGAAGAAAGAACCGCGACTTTCCGCGCAAACGCCACGAGCCACCAGCCACGCGGTCCAGGGTGGCCAATGTCGGATGGCTGCATCTGTGAATCACGTGGACATCTGCGGAAGAGAGCTTTGTAGCTCATCGGATTCCTCCGGTTTGAAGATTCAGATTCTGAAATGCTCACGAGCAGCACGACGGGATTGCAAATCGACCCCTGAAATGCGGAGCGACGACTCGCAGCGCGACGGCGGCGGCGATGATGGTAGTCGATGTCGTTGTTCGGACGCTCGCCACGAAGCCGCCCGCCCGCCGGCTCCCTCGCTCCGCAACCTCCACGCGGACACGGAGGCCGCTGGCGACCCACGCCGGAACGTCACGACCGGGAAACTCACATCGGGGCCACGCGTCGCACCTCCTCGTGGCTTCTTCCACTTTTGACTCCTCTGTGACGCTGGCTCATCATGGTCAGCTGCCGAATTAGCCTTTTCATTTAATTCCATCTTGGGTATTTAAAAACAAATGTATTTGGGTCAACCAGTTGTTTTAGTCGCAGGCAATAATAATAAAAAAACGCTTGAGAAATAAAGAGAAATTGAGCCAAACACGAGAGCACAGGGCCCTCCCATAATAGACTCTTGAGAGCCATTGACGCGTTCCTGTATCCCGAGAAGAGATGATTATTAGTCTCACTCGTGTTGTCACAACTCAGAGCGTCACTCCGGCAACGCGGCACGCGCCGCCGCCACGACCACCGCCACAGTCACCGCCACCGCACGCCCTCAGTCACCCATCCACCCACAATTCTCCCCTGGCCAATTAGTCCCCCTTTTTAGCGAAAGGTCAATCGACAGCCGAGCGAAAAATCATTAATCTCTGGCGGCGCGGGTTGGCGGGTAGCAGCCGGGAGCCGCAGCGGCGGATAGCCTCGTCGCCCGTGCCGTGCCGGGACAGCGATTCGCTCCGACGGCGGGATCCTCACCCCTGGGTCAGGGTGAGCCATGACTCACGCGAGAGTACTCGCGCGAGCCTCGCACGCAGCGCGCGCGCGCCACACAAAGGACGTGGGGGAACCCCCCCCTCCCCCTCCCCTGCTCAGCTGTGTTGCAGGCTCCAGGGGCCAAGCGCTGTTTCGTCATCGTTTACTGGACAGCTGTGAAATAGAGCTTCGTAGCTCATCGGATTCCTCCAGACTAAATCGAGATTGTGATGATGATGATCATCATCTTCAGCCATGGGCAATCCACTGCTGATTGAAGGCCCCCTCCCCGAAGCTGTCACCACCTCTCATGAGCCTGCGAAGTTGATGGTCCACTTCGCATCCACGTGCGAGGCGATTTTATCGCTCAGTGTCCTGGTGGATGATGGCCCCCCTCCCCCCATGCCGTGCAGGCAATGTGTGGGGGTTGTTTGACCATACTTCACCACGCTGGTCAGTGTGGGTGGTGATGGCAGAGCGCCGTAACTAAGTGTGTAGAAGTACACGACAAGAATTGATGTTCGCTGCGCCCTCCTCTGTAGCCCACCTCGCTGGTAATCCCGCAGCCTATAACACCTGTTTATGCACGGTGGTTACCCATCCAAGCACTATCTGAGCTCAAACTCTGCTTAGCTTTCAAGATCTGCTGAGCTCCGATGCACTTTGGGCAGATGTGGTCATAGGAAAATAGTTTCACACCGGCCCGTTCACATTGAGGGGCATGCCGTTGCGAGGCATACATTTCTCATTCGAGACCCAGCCATCCCACTTCCTCCTGGCTTTGACATCAGAACATCACCACCGGTGCGCACATGAATGGAAAATGAAAGACACAAGCCACAGGAGTGCGATTGTGGCCAAGAATCCCACCGGATGGACTGCGTAGTAAACCCGCTGTGGCCTGCGCTCTTTCAACGAAGGAGGAACGGCAAAGCGAAACCAACTCTCTCCCTAATGAAGCCCTCTCGTCGTCGCCAGCAGACCTCATCATTAGCATCGAGCTCCTAAACGTATACCTGTCATACGCAAGACTAGAGGGCGCCATGGTGGCGAGATGTTAACCACCTCGCCTGGTATACAGGAGGTCGTGGGTTCGATCCCGACCCTGACGCCTGCTGCTGCTGTATATTTGGAGTCTGCGTGTCTCTCTCTCTCATCATCATCACGGTGGCTAGGAGATGTTAACTACCTCGCCTGGTATACAGGAGGTCGTGGGTTCAATTCCGATCCTGACGCCTGCTGCTGTATATTTGGAGTGTTCTCCCCGTGGTTGTGTGGATCATCTCCGGGTCCTCCGGTTTCCCCTCCACACTTTGAAACATGCGTTTAGAGCATTTGGCTGCTATGAATTTTCCACGTGATACGCTGCTTTGCTGAGATAGTATTTGTGACGGCCAAGTCGCTTCTGCAATAGAGCTACATAGCTCAGTGGGACCTACCTGACACAATACAAATACAATAGGTAGGAACGGGATAACATAATTACCTCGCAGGCAAGCCAATGAAGAGCAAACACCACCAAAATTCTTACTCCATCCCAATACCATTTATTAATTCAAATCCTACAACGTTAAATGAATATGTCCTCTACGTATATTTATAAAATGACTTTTAAGCCGTAATTGTTCCATTCCACCTCTTTGAAATGCTATATATTTTTTATTTTTTTACATTGCGTCAAAAGTCTATTGGGCAGGGCGGCTCCATTGTGAGCGGATCAAGCGGCTGGAGGCCGCGTCACGGCGCCGTGGCACTTGGCACACAGCCACCAACTCGGGCGGGGGCTCCCTCCCTGCCCCTCCCTCGCCAGCCCAGATATTTCTAGGGGGCAATTACCAAAGCACACGGCCGGTCGTAAAGCGGACTTTAAAGAACTCCGCGGCGGTGTTTGGAGACGTCGATTCCTGTTGGCGTCCTCCGCAGTCCGCCCCCCCAACAACCCGCCCCCCCCCACCGCCCCCACCGCCCCCACCGCCCCCGCCAAGTGACGAAAGTCTGAAGACTGAATTTATCGCGAGTTCAAAGCAGGCCATCGACTCGCAGGGATTCACCGGTGAACAAAATTAGTTTGGAGACGCCGCCTCCGCCGCCGCTGCTGCGTTGGTAGCGGTGCACAAGCACAGCCGACAACACCCCCCACCGGCCTCATTCGTCAATACCACCGCTTGTAGCCTTCCAATAGCAAACATTAAAATATTTATATATCGGTCGAAGGTTCGGGTGATGACCAGTCTTCATATTGCGCGTAATTAGAGAGGTCAGAGGTGGAGTGATGATAAAGATTTAGAGCTATAACCCGACACCGCCTCCGATGAGCATGGCTCGCTATGTACGGCGCGAAAGAAGTTCAACATACGAGCATGCGAAGGCAAATGGCTTGCGTTGTCACGTGGGGAACTACCTAAAGAGATTCCGTTTTGTCCAGAAACTCCGGGAGGTATGGAAAAGCGGGCGACATGTTGACGACTGCGGCATCTTACGATTCATGGCATTATAGCTGCTTGAGCCGACCAAAGGAAACCATAACAGACTTGTTTTGGGTTAGATCGCACAAGTACATGTGTCGTGAACCCCGCCCCCACCCGATACAGCCAAACTGTAAGATTTGTCGCGCAAACACAAACGTGCCGACTCGTTGCTGGTGCAGCACACCGGCTTTATCGTGAATAATATTGGTCGTGAAAGTCTACCACGTGTGAGACTGACCAAAGGAAACCAACGACGCATCGCGATGTGGGCTGTGAGAGCCTGCGAATGGAGTTAGGGGTTGGAGACTGCGTCTTGGTTACACCGCGGCCTGCCCCACGACGATTGTAACAATTTCGCGTTATTTTGGCGATGGATATAAAGCGCCGACAGGATGAATTAGCGGGCACTCAGACACCTTCCCACATCCGTCCCTCCGCGTGAAAGATGACGGTACGCATTCTATTAAAACACAGATGGTATCGATGTTTCAGATTATTATCTTAACTTTGGTGCCTTTGCTAGAAGACATTCAATGAAACTGCAAGGACCTCTACATTGAAACAAAAACGGCTTTCGGTGTCAGGGGGAATCTCAAACCACGGAGTCCGTGCTAGTGGAGTAAAAGAGTTGGACAATTGATGAGACTGATATTTTTATTCTATTTCCCCGAAATCATTCAAGACAATAACATGTCGATGTACGTCATTGTTCTTTTCAAGCGCACATCAACATCGCGGGTGAAGGGTAGGGACTTGACCACGTGATCATTTCTGCTCCGTTCAACTGGGAAAAAGTGAGCCGAGAGAGGGACACTGAGACAGAGACACGACACAAAGACAGAGAACCACGCAGATACGCCACGATGAGAAGGAACACAGACACCGAGACGCTCACGTGAGCAGACACGCAGAGACGATCCGAGACATCCCGAGACACAGAGATACGGTTCGATCGCGTCAATATAGAGATGAGCAGACGCGCACGAGACAAGCGGACACGCACGAGACAGAGACGAGCAGGAACCCCACGTGTCTATGCCGGGGACATCGGAGCCGTCCGAGCGACGATCGGCCGCTCTCGCCCCTGCTCCTTCGCCCCCCCCCCGCACACACAAAGGCGCTTTTCATCGCTCGCAAACAAAATCCCCTCCAGCGGCCGCTGGGCGGACGAGGAGTGTCAGGGATGAGCCGCGCTCCCACCGGCGAGCCCCTCCCAGACACAAAGGGACGAGGGGGGACAGAGCGGACAGCAACGTGAGCACAAAACGTCTTTTAACGGAGTCGAGGCCATTGAGGGCGTCCCATCAGGTCCCGCCATCTATTCATATTCTGCGCGCGGCCATTCTGCCCCGCGAGTCTATTAGAGCGTCGTCGTATTCTCATCACCCTCCTCCTCCTCCTCCTCATTCTCTCTTTTGCTTTTTGTTTTGCTTGTGGCGAGAGAGCGCGAATAAAAGGGGGGGGGGCGATTTTCCTCCCCCCCCCCCACTCTTTGAGTGCCGCTCCCTGTGTTTAATTCATGACGGCCCAAATGGTTCCGCGGGGGGAGAGAAAAAATTTGTTTGGCCGTTCCGCCGCTTGGCCCAGCGACAAAGCGGGCGGTCCCCCCCCCCCCCCCCACCGCGAGCGCATCAACGCGCAAAAAAATCAGCAAATTTTTCAACAAGACTCCCGCCGGGAAGCTGCGATTGTCCGAACGAGGAGAAAGAGCGATGGGAGGAGAAGAAGACGACGAATAAGAAAAACTAATTATTTTTTTGGGGAACATCGATCACCCACCCCTCTCACCTTCTTGGCCTGGCTGTTTAACCCCGGCCTGGCCCGGGCAAGTGCCTTTTTAAAGGGGGTCGAGGCGTCGTTGTTTAAGAGCCCTGCGATGGGTGGTGGTGGTGGCAGTGGTGGCATCTATCACGTCTATCGCTCTGGAGGGTGTGTTTTGTTGGAAATTAGGGGACAGAGAGAGGGCTATGATCACCATCATCGTCGTCGTCGTCATTGCTTTCATTATTATTTTAAGCTAAACTATTTTTTTATTTTACCAGGTAAGGCCCACTGAGCTATGTAGCTATTTTTCAGAAACCACCTGGCCAAGAATGATAGTTTAATGACGTGCTTGATCACGTGGAAATTTAGAGCATCTAAATACTCTAAACGAGTGTTCCTAAATGTGGAGGGGAAAACCGGAGGACCCGGAGAAAAATCCATGCGAGACATGGGGAGAGAGACATGCAAATTCCAAATATACAGGCATCAGCTTCGGGATCAACTCCACAACCTCCTGCATACCAGGCGAGGTCGTTAACATCTCGCCACCGATGTGTCTTATGATCATCGCGCTCGTCATTATGCATGCTGAACTTCGATATTTCACTTCATAATATTATTCTGGATCAGTTACCCATTGCATTAATTTGTTTACCTAATTTGTTATATACGATGCATGTCATCTGTTTAAAATATAAAATGTACCAGTAAAATATTATCTTCAAATCCGGATGATGCACTCCACTATCAGTTTATAAACGTGTTACGTTAACCCTTTCCCATTCCGATGACATACGTGTACGTACGTGTAAGGCAGAGAAAATAAACTAAAATCACTTCATCGGTACCGAGGGTCCCCACAAGGCCATGCGGAAGGGCGTGTGGCAGAGTTTGGTGCCAGCTATCGTAGAGTGTGGTCGTGTCGCTAGAGTTCTCCGTGGTGAGTCCAACGTCTTAAAAAACAAAGACACCACGGCTCTCTAAATAATATTAACGCCGTACCGCTTGCGTGTTCCGAGTTTCAGCGGTGAACGGGACACCACCCACCCTGCAACTTGCAGACGTCTCGGAACGGGAAAGGGTCAAGCTGCTCATGGAGAGCATCGCGAGGTGGACAACGGTCAACGTAGAGGGACCACCAACCCTCAGGGCCAGCTGATTCCACTGGTGGATCTTCTACCCTTCTAAATAGTGCATACTATCCCATTCTCGAAAAGGCAAATAATCATTAAATGTCATTGTGCCAGGCTTTTGTGGACTACGAGCAACTTTGTACCCGTGGCTGTACCCCACGGGGAGGGGAGTAAAGTCAGGGATATAAAATATGTGAAGAGAATAAATAACAGGAAAGGGAATAGACGGGAAAAATGAGAATGGGAAATGAGAGGCAAGGAAACGGAGAATCGGGAGCAAAGATGAGGATGGTGAAGAAGAAGCTGCATCAGGGTCTCGCCGCTGCTGCCGCTGCACGGAGCAGAGTCTGTTTACAGAGTGGGCGGGGAGAGGGGAGGAGTCGAGAGTGGGCATGGCCACGGACAGAAATCACGTGATTTGCGGGAGGCTCGAGCCAATTTAGATCGGGATGCTGACAGTGCGTTTGATGGAGTGGAAACTGATGCAGTCATCAGAGCTCTCACAAAGCGAGGCCTGAATGAAACAGACACTTTCACAAGCATCTATAAAGCTAGGACGGCGACACTGCGATTGCATGAACACCCTACAAATAAGTCGGCCAAGGAGGTTTACCCTCATCGACCCTGCAAGGTTTAACCCAAAGAATATTACGTCGAAGAACGACTTTTGCCCGGCCCCTTCTCCTCGCCGAGGGCACGGCTTCGGCATTTCCTGCTCGGAGCGCTCGCCGCGTGTCACAAGCCAGCCCCAAGTGTGAACTCCTCAGAGCCGCACGTTTGTCAAGTCACATTACAAGCCAAAATGTAAAACCAAGGGCTTTATTACACTGTCAATGGCAACCGGCTCCGTGACCATCAACTCCCTGAGCTTGCAAAACCGGATTACTCATGGGCGGCTGTAGCCCGGACGAGAACCCAGGGTCACGGTGCAGCGCTGGCTCCGTGCCTCGACATCGCTTTGCTCCCGATTATAAAACGACGCTCCGGGTAGAATGGGCGCACCTCAATAATTCGTGTTTTGTCACGTTGAGAATACTGCACCAGGGACAGCGGTCTTCCAGAAGGTGATTTATGAACGCGCCGCTTACAAAACAAATGAAGAGACGTCTTCTCGGAGATATTATAAACTATATTTTTTTACCACATGAGGCCAGCTGAGCTATACATCTCTTTTTCAGAAACGACATTGGCACGAACGATAGCCAAACTAAGTGGCTTAACACGTGTAAATGTATAGGACTAAAATACTCTAAAACGCATGTTTCTAAATGTGGAAGGAAAAACTGGAGGACCCGGAGAAAAATCCACGCGACCACGATGAAAACACGCAAACTCCAAATATACAGCAGCAGCAGCAGCAGGCGTCAGAGTCGGGATCGAACCCACGACTCCTGCAGACCAGGCGAGGTAGTCAACATCACAGCACTGTGGAGCCATGATTACAAACCAGAAATGAGATTAAAAACTACGGGACGTTCGGCCTCGCCTAGCCCCGCGGTCGAGCGTCGATAATTGCTGGGCAACAGAACGCGAGCGGTGGGGCTCAGTCGCCCACGGGGCCACAGAGCCCCACGCTCAGCACGGTGTCGCTCACGGACCAGCGCGCTCGGCGGGGCGGACCAGGCAGACCCCGCATCCAGGAGGAGGCCTGGAGCGTGGTGGGAGTGGGGGGGGGGCATTCGAGACGTCCGCCCCATCGGTGGCTGCGGGACTGCCACAGCCGCGTGAGGCCTCTGTCTCCACCTGGCAGGGTTCGGTGATCTTTGAGCTGCAATGACCCAAATTAGCGGTCCCAGTAACGATTGGTTTGATTAAATTTAAATGCGTTCGAAACGTGTGTCCCATCCGTGGCTTAGCGACCGCCACTACTATTACTACGACTTCCACCACCACCACAACTTTTGTTTTTAAATACACGTCTAATAATAAACGTGGCGACCAGAATAACCTTCCCAAGCCACCGGGACCCCCCCCCCACCTTCTTGTGAGTGATGGCGCGTAGTGAATCCGCGATGATGCCAACTCTGGGTCGGGTGGCGCTCGGGAAATGTGAGGAGCTTCCCTCCACGAGCTCTAATTGTCCAGGCCCCCTGACCCTCGCCCTTTCAACGCAGCTCGTGCCCGAGGTCCCTTATTTGCACTCACAACACCGCAGCGCAGAGGTCAACTCAGAAGTTGACCCTCACCACCATCTTCCCCCCCCCACCACCGCCACCCCCACGGGATTAAGGGTTAAATAATAAAAAATATCATTCGGTGTTGGCAACGCTTGCGACTGACGCACACCACCGCTGTCGCGTGTTCAGCTGCAGGGCCAGATTCTGATGCCACTGCGTTCGCAGTGTTTTAAGGGAGCTCACTGATTGCCGTGGGGTTCGTCTGTGGTTACTCGTTCGCTATTCCTGGGTAACTAATCATAGGCAGACTTAAAATCCATCACCGGGAATTCTCGCCGGGCCCTCATGGTGCAAGGAGCGGGTCTCCACCCCGTGTCGTCCGCTCCGTCTCTCGCTGGGCCTCTCTCTGTTGACGCGCCACGAAGACGGGGCTTTGCCCCTTGTCTTCAACGTTTCCTTTAAAGGCCGCAGCGTTTCCCGTAAGGCGGTGATGAATGTGTCGAGTGTTTTGTTGTTGTAAGGCAATTGATCAAGGCTACATACTGCCATCTCTACACACACACACGTACAGCCACTTCGCCAAATCCACTGCTGGATGAGGGCTTCCCCACGCCCGTGTGGGTTATCGGACCATACATCACCGCGCCGGCCAGGACGGGTTGATGAAGGCGGGAGCACAGAGGGTGGGAGCATAGTACAGTACAACAATGGAATTTGCTGCAGTGCCTTCTGTTGTCCACAGCACAGCCCCACCCCAGCCTATGGCATGGCATCTCATGCACACACGTAGGTCACTCATCCAAGTACTCAGTCCTGGTTCGAGCCTGCTTAACTTTTGAGATGTGATAAGGGCCCATTCTGGGCGATTTAGGCATATGCCTCGTTTCTGTATTGGACACATATTGTGTTCGTTCTTTTTTACATTGTAAAGATAACCCCGCTGATTTACAAGGACCTCTTACAGGCCTGAGCGACTGTGGTCACCCAGAAGAGACCGTGGGAAGCTAGAACGACTCAATGTCCGATTCACAAACACGAAGCATCACCACAGTGAGACTCCACTGTGCTCCTCTTGGCCCAATCATCTGGCTCATCAACCACTTCACATGTAAACACATTTTTTTTATTGTACCAGGTAGGGCCCACAGAAGTGACATGGCCACGAATGATAGCTCAAGGAAGTGGCTTATGTTTAAATGCATAGCATCGAAATACTCTAAACGCACGTTGATTCTAAATGTGGAGGGAAAAATCGGAAGACCCGGAGAAAAATCCACGCGACCACGGGGAGAGAGACACGCAAACTCCAAATGTTCAGGCGTCAGGGTTGGGTTCAAACCCACGACCCCCTGCATACCAAGCGAGGTAGTTAACATTTCGCCACCGTGTAAACTTACAGCTGTCGCTCTACCTGAGCCACACCAGGAAGAGGACCTCTCTCGCGTTCTTCTGCCAGCTGGTCGAGTCGAGTGTTGGGAAAGCGAAGGGCTCTGTGTCTAACACAGGAGACAGATATTATTGGGTCTTTCGGTAAAGTCACGTGGATAGGCTCAAAGGAAATAACAAAAATAACAAAAACTACGACGTTTCGATCGCAACACAAGCAATCGTCATCATCCTGTCATCATCCTGACGATTGCTTGTGTTGCGTTTGTTATTTTCTTTGAACCTATCTACGTGACTTTACCGAAAGACCCAAGAATATGAATTCATGCAGTCACGAAAGCTTTAAGTCAAGAGGTGAGAGAGAGGCTCAAACGATGTGACGGTGTATTGAGATCGATAGGAGACGTCCGGCTACCGGTGAATCATTTCTGCCGGTTGTGTCGGTGGCGGGGGGGTGGGGGGTGATCAGTACGTCGATCGCCCTGCACTCAGGAAGGGCTGCAGTAGTGTACGGCCCAGCGGTACTTCCGATACCGTGGACAAGGCTAAGGCGTGGACTCGATGTTGGTCTCGTGGTAGCTTGCGCGTGCGTCGAACGCGTGTCTATACGTGCGCGTATGTTTGCGCGCGGACGCACGCGTTTTCCCGCCGCTCGTACAAGCATATTGTGTTTTGTCCCAACATACTCGATAATCCCTCAAAAAAAGCTCCAAGCAGCGGGACCCCTGCCACCCTCTCTTTCTCTCTCTATAAAGCACCCCACGGGACACCTACACAGCTTCCAGCCCAGAGAGGATTTCATGCTCGGGTGGGCAGTACAGCAAGTGGGTTTTAGCAGTTGTGTTTTTTTGTGAGAGACTCCTTTATAACCTAATAGACTTAACGCGGATTTAATGAACGCGAAGAGGCACACACACGCACAGGCCAGAGAGCCTCAAGGGGCGCAAGGAAACATCAACAACAACAACGCCGCGCTGCAGGGCATTTGCGAGACGCAAATATTCTATCGTAGCGCCGTCCGTGTCCGTCAGCCTGTGGATTCATTCATCTGCCGATCCGGAGAGAGAGGCTGCCGTTGCTTGCAGGAGAGTAAAGATCTGCAAACAAAGTAGCTGGAAAAAAACTACGATTTCTCAGAGCCAAAGTAACAACAACAACAACAGATTACACGCGCCGGGCACAAGTTTAAACTAACTCAACAGCTTGCTTGTGTTGCTCCTCTGGCCAATGTTTGTGTGTGAATGATGTCTTTCCAGTCTTGTCAAGTCAACCCATGGCACCTGGGTCTGTCCCCGTGACTCCCTTGCCAGCAGCGAGCCTTCGATACTTCACGCGGTCTCGAAGTGCACCTGACCTGGCACAAGCGCCGTGGTGACCGTCACCGCCGCTTCATGGTAAACGGCGGTTGTCGTGACATAAATGCATGGGGGGGGGGGGGAGTGGTGGCGCTGTGGTTAGTAAGGTTATACTTTAAAGCAATCAGCCTGTGTTTGAGATTCCAGGCCACAGCCAACACCAGTGGCGAGCGATCGTAGATCCGGTCACGGGTTCCTCATTTCCACAATCCTGCACTCGCCGGCGTGGGGAAGTATGGAATGCAAAAACCCCATGACCGACATGATGTGGAGAGCCGTTCATCCAGCAGTGGATGTACAAAGGGCTCCACAATTGTAAACAAGATTATTGCGTAATGTGTCAAGTGCTTGTGAATAAAGAAGCTGAAAGGAAACTAATTTGTCTTGCCAAAGTTACGGGTTGGTTTTACCGAAACACACACGGCTGAGATAATTGGACTCGAGTCTGCCCAAGGGTAAAAATAAAACATCATCGTGTTGTTGCGGACCCTGACTCCTGCTGTATATTTGGAGTGTGCATGTCTCTCTTTTCCAGTGGTCACGTGGATTTTTTTCCGTATCCAAAAAGGGTTTTCCCTCCGCATTTAGAACCAACATCATGCGTCTAGAGTATTTGTCTGCTATACATTTCCACATGACGATGAGCCACTTCGCAGAGCCATCATTTGCGATAGCCGAGTTGCTTCTGAAAACGAGCTCTAGAGCTCAGTGGGCCTTACCTGGTAAAATAAAAAATATAGTTTAGTAAGCAAACACTTATTGTGCCTTTGCTTTAAAGGGACTCAAGACGACCAATTGCGTGCCGCACTACGGGAGGCGTCACCCAGAGGTATCGCGGTAAAGGCCCTCTCTGTCTTTAGCGTTGTGGTAAGAGCTGGCTTTGTCACCAAATAAGAGAGTGGCATTTTGGTCTACCGGCCTGTCGCATTCGTGGAAAAATAACCCGTCCGTCAATAACACCATGCAGGCCTTCAAAGATAAAAACAAGTAACATATATTATAAAAGGTGACGTTTCGCGCAATGGCCCTTCTTCAGATGCTATGAATAAGGGCCAGCCACGGTTATTGACAAATGCGTGGAGATTTTTTTCCATGTGTCAACTGTGCACCTCTGCCGACTCGGCAGAACCACCAAATAATTCCCTCACTCTACAGATCAGTCCGACGGCATTTGTTTCCGTAAAAAAAAAACCCACTCTGGCCCAGTTTAGACTTTATACATCTCATCAGCAACACTGGCCCAAACAATGATTTGCTTGTGGGAGACGCAGACTTTTGTCCGTTTGCGACCTACCCAGAAACCTCTACGACGGCACGTACCGACTTGTGTACACGTCACGGACGTACGGCGAATACGACGAGGGTAGCGCGTGGCTCGCGGTGGCGACTTGCTGCAGCGTCTCCAGCACGCACCGAATTTTCGTGATCACAGTCGGTCCCAAGAGAGTAACCAACTCGCCCCCCCCCCCCACACACAGCCCAACCAAACCACAGCACTCGGCTCAGGGGAGGGGAGGGAGTTGCGTGGAGGGTGCTGGGGATGGGGGTGGTCGTGGTTTGCCCAACGTCCCAACCTCCTCAACCCAATCCCTCCTCGGGGCAAAACAAAAATGAAGAGATAGCTCAAGACCCCCTCCCTGCCCCCACCACCACCCCCCTGGCCGCCCCCACCCCCTACCCACTCGCGCTCATGGGGGCAGCGACAATGCAGCCCCCCCCCTTTGTTGGACTGGATCGCTCAGATGCACAGAGGCCTCGTGGTTGTGGTGATAGTGCAGCGGTGGTGCAGCGGTGGTGCAGCGGTCAGCGCGTTGCACTACGAACCCGGCGGACCCGAGCTCGATCCCTGCTCACGGCCAACACCAGTGACGATTTCCTGAACCGATCCTGGGCCTCCCCTAGGTTGACTCAGACTCAAATGAGTGCTGATCCTGGTGCAGTGTGTAACAATCGCCACTGGGGAGACAAAGGCGGCCGGGCGTGGTGCTGGCCACCCACCCCCCGTCATGTGGGCGTTCCGGCCTGAGTAGGCGCTCGCTAACAGCACTTGCCCCAACGGTGTGGATCGGGATATGGGGAGCACTTTGTCTCTGATGTTGTTGCTGCTGCCATTGTTGCCGTCGAGCACTCTGCCTGCCATCGAGGGCACAAAGGCAGGGCCAGAAAACTTTGCGTCGGAGGCGCGGGGGGGGGGGGAACGGAGAGGCGCCGGGCGACACGGCCCCCCCACCCCCCCCCCCCCCTCGTCGAGAGCTTTGTTGCGGCGAGAGAGGAGAAAGCCCTCGGCCCGGCCCTCATTTACTGCCCGTTTGTTGGAGGAGGTTAATGTTTAGAGCGCCGAGGGACGGCGGTGGGCTCATCGCGAGAGGGACACTAACACTACGCACGGTGCAAACGAAGTTCAACGTACACATCCCGTTTTTGTTTGATTTTACCAGGTGAGGCCCACCGAGTTCTACAGGTATTTTTCAGAAGCAACCTCACCACAAATGATAGCTCACCGATGTGGCTTATCATGTGGAAATTAATGGCAGCCAAATTTTCATAATGCGTGACGTTGATTCTAAATGTGGAGGGAAAAACCGCAACCATGGGGACAGAGAGACACGCAAACTCAAGATATATAGGCGTCAGGGTAGAGATCGAATCCACGCCCTCCTGCATAACAGGCGAGGTAGTTAACATCTCCTAGCCACCGTGGTTCAGGGGTTCACTCGGTCCATCATCCCTCTGCGGTCGACAAAACTACCGCTCACTCGTCGGGGAAGGCAACAGTGGTTGTCCTATGGGAAGACGTGCCCCCCCCCACCCCCATCATAGGAATGTGGAATTTCCATCATTGGTTCAGGGTTGTGAACAGGAGATGGGCACCACCTCATCGATGCTAATTTGAGGAAGTAAAATCACTTAGACTTTTAACTTTGACGAGATCTGGACGGGGCAGATTGTAAAAGCTTGCTAATGCAGGAGATCTCTAGAACTATTGAGAGAGAAATATAATTTGAACAATTCAGAGAGAGTGGTGAGAGATGTAGACTGGCTATTGCCAGAGAAGGAGGCTTCCCTGCTGCAGGCAGCTCTGGAGAGAAGGATGCTTGCGGATGCACCGTGGCGCTCCGCTCTCAAAGGTCACTGACATTTTTCACTGCGACAATGCTCATCGCTGCCCAGAAATTAGTCACAATTGGCTCCTTTGGAATGTGTTTTGTATTCTTCTTATCCTGCTGCCAGCTCACCGCAGGCTCCCCCACGCAGCAGGCCACACCACAACCACCTTCACCACACAAGTACCACCACAGTCACCGCAAGTACCACCACAGCCACCGCTGCCACTACCACCATCACCACAACCATCACAACCATCATCACCGCGATCACAAGAACTGCTGAAGCCACCGCCGCCACCACGGCCACTGCTACCACCCGCACCACAACCACCACTGCCAACGACACCACCACCATCGCCACCACACGAACCACCGTAATCACCATCACCACCACCATCACCACCAGCAGCAGCAGCAGCAAAAGTCCCACCGGTGGCTGTGGCGCCAATCGCGATGGTCTCGGCGGCGTGAAGAGCGTGGGTTGAGTTCGCACACTGGCGCCACGAACCTCGCGGACCGCGGGTTGACTCCCAGCTCGTGACGCGCTCTACATTCCAGTTTCGTTGCGCAGCCGACATCCACGGCCAGGCGCTAATCCAGAGCCTGTTCCGGACCTCCCCTAGGTCGACTCGGCCTCAAAACGATTACCTGGCTGGTGAGACAAAGGCAAGCTGGCTGCTGTGGGGAGTCGGGGGTGGTGGTGGTGGCCTCAGACACGTGGCGTGTGCCAGGGCGCCTGCCCCACTTCGCAAGTGCTCGAGAACAGCACTTGCCCCGGCAGCCCGTTACCACTGCGTGGCTGGTGTGGGGTTGGGGGGGGGGGAGAGGGTGTGGGGGGACGCTCTGTCTCTTGGTGTCGTGGCCGTGTTGAGGAGGAGGAGGAGGGATGGAGGTGCGCCTCGCGGTGATGTGCGACAGGAGGTGTTGAGGAGGTGAGAAGGGGGTGGTGGTTAGCACGGCCCGTGGTGGTGGCTAAGTGGTGGTCGCAGGTGGCGGTGATGGTTGTGGTGTGGTTGATCACGGTGGTGGTGTCAGGGGTTGTGGTAGTGGTGGCGGTGTTAAAGAGTAGTCTGCAAGGTGGTGTTAATGCTGAATGTGGCGGTGGTAGCGGTGTTAGTAGGAGCGGTCGTGTCGTGGTTAGCGCACTGCGCTACCAACCCAGCACCCGAGTTCTGGTCTCCCACTCACGGCCAACATCGCTACGAATATATGAATTGGTCTTGGGCCTCCCCTAGGTTGACTCAACCTTAAACGAGTACCTGGTGTGGTGCGTATTAAACATCAGCGCTGGGGAGACAAAGGTGACGGAGTGAGTGTGGTGCTGGTCACCCATCCCGTTGTGTTCCGTGCCGGCCTGCATAGGCGGTACTCGCTCACAGCACTTGCCCCGACACTATGTCAAAGGCGATACGGCGTTTCTTTGTCTTCGTTAATAGAGTAGTGCGGGTTTTTGGCACACTGGGGGAAAACACAACTTGCGTCTTGGGAAAGTGATTGTTGGTTTGTGGTGCATTGCTCAGAGCGTGGACTGGCAATCATTTCCATCGATCAATGGCATCACGATGCCCCTATGACAAGATCGTCAGGAGTGTGCCCGTTCTCATTAGATCCTGGAAGCAAAGGAGGCTTGAGGCTGGATGGTCGATTGAACGAGTGAGCACCACGCAAGCACACACAGGTTACTATGGGGCCGTCGGAGATTCCGATGCGATTAGAGTCGAGGGAGTTGCAGCGAAAGCCAATGTTGTACTCTACTTCTGTGCTTCCCACGTCTCTGCTCCCCAGCTCCACTCTTAGTCATTCGGACGACAATATCTCGCGCAGCCGCCCCTAAAATGACCCTAAAATCCAGCAGTGGATTTAATCGACAAAAGGGGCCGCGTGTACACGTGGGCAGTAGTCTACGATCATCACGCGGAACGACACACTGACGAGTAGGAGGCGTGCGAGGATGATGGTGATGATGGTGGACCAATAACGATGGCATGGGTTTGAAGACGTCAGTCACCCACCCCCCTATACCCCCCCCCTAGCCACCACCACCCACACCCCCAGCCCTGTCCCCCCACCCCCCCCCCACACAGACCCCTCGCGCATGACAGACCCCGGTGGTTGATGGGTGGAGACGGAGTCAGAGAGAAAGGCGTTTGCTCAGCTGTGTGGACCCCTGTGCGGCGCATGGCTCACACCGGGGGACGAGGGTGGGGGGTGAGGAGGGGGTAGAGGGGGGAGGGTGAGGGGGGTAACATTATTACACAAATTGCCCGATGGTGCCACATTTCCTATTCTCGCTTTGCCGTTGACAAATCGCGTCGGTGAGACGAATCTCTTTGGAGGGCCAAAAAGTCGAACCGACCATGAGAACACTCTCGCCATCAGCGTCGCCGCGTGTCTCTCTCTCTGTGCTGATCGTCACGTCTCCGGACAGCCACGTGAGTGAGACACGGCCACATTGGCTTTGTCGACATCGCAGTCCCGTCCTTCTACAGCGCGGTATGACTATTAGAAGACGCTGCAGAGAGGAAGACGAAACCCACCCGAACTTTCGCACGGTGCCAGTAACAGTTAAACAAAGACAAAGATCCCCCGTGTAGCCTCAACAGACTGTAAGGGCAAGTGCTGTTAGCGAGAACCTCTGAAGGCCGGCACGGCACACGATTGGAGTGGGTGGCCAACACCACGCCCGGCCGCCTTTGTCTCCCCAGTGGCGATGTTTACACATCGCACCAGGTACTCATTTGAGGCCGAGTCGACCTAGGGGAGGCCCACGACCAGTTCAGATAATCGTCACCGGTGTTGGCCGTGAGCGGGAATCGAACCCGGGTCGTCAGGTTCGTAGCGCAGCGTAGCGCTTACCGCTCCACCACCGCTCCTCCCAGTTAAACAAACCTTGCCAGACACACAGCACCAGTATAAGACGCGGCACAAACTCCTCTCCTTAGACATACTGGGGGGGGGGGGGGTGTGCATATCGTAAAATCTGGAGATTGTTTGATTTGAAGATCACGGGATGGGGAACGACTGTTGACCCTTCCCGCGGATGACGGAGCCAGCAACACGCGCGGCCAATCTCGATGCTCGATCGCCGTCGCACGCACAACAATCGATGACACGCACAACAATCGATGACACTCATCGATTCGCCGACTCGCCGTCATGATGCTCGGAGTGCTACCAGAGAGATTGGCTGCGGTGGGGGGAGGGGAGGGGGATCAGTGGGGGGGGGAGGGGGGATTAAGTGGGGGTGGTGTTGGCTTGAGTTGGGGGCGGGATGTGGGGGTAGGGTATAGGGAGTGGGGGATTGAGTGGGGGATAAGTGGGCATGGGGTGTGGGTGTTGGGTGAGGGGGGAGGGAGTGCTGAGGGGTGGGGGGTGGAGGGAGGGGGTAGTGGGGGTGGTACTGGAGGGGGAGTGCAGCGGGGTGAGGGGCTGTGGGGTTATCGGTGGAGGGTGGAGTTGGACTGTCGGGGGGGGGGGGAGTGGTGCCCCCCGCTGCTGAGCAGCCGAGCGAGGCTGCCCCCCACCACAGCGCCATCTGCCCCCCGTCCGCCCCCTCCATCCCGTGTGGTGACGTCGAGAGAAATCCGCGGAAGTTCTCTTCTCTGAGACCTCGCAGCCCGAGAGCGAGACCGCTCCGTTACACAGCAGTGCGTGGACACGCCACTTGTGTTTGCTGTCCAGCATTAGTTGTTGTGACTTCATCGGGTGGACGCAGCGATTCACAGACCTCACGAGCATATAAAGCCGGCGATCACAGTTCGAGTCCGGACCACGGCTACCATCAGTGGCGAGTGATATCTGTACCGATCAAAAGTCTCAACCACACTGTGCGGAGAAGCCTTTCCATGCACCGGTGGATTGACATGGTGCTGAAAGTGCAAGTCACTTAATAAAATTGATGTATTATATATATTAGACACTTTAAAGTAAGGCCAAAGTCGAAAGGTCGCTTTAATTGTTTCAATTTTTATGCCTCAATTGTTGACGAGTGTTGTTGTTTTTATTGTCCACCACTGCTATTCCATCTGTATGAGATCGAGTGTTGCCCCCTCGCACGCATGGGTTTTCTCTGGGTGCTCCGGTTTCCTCCCACGTGTTCATTGGTTGATAACACATTTCATATATATACAGGACCGCAGAGCTTGGGGGGACGTTTGGCGTCTGCTTCCCACGTGGCTGCCTTCCCGTTTGTGGTTCCTCTTATCGCCTCCGAGTCGTTCTCTCTCAATGAGATCGCGGCGTATTACAAGTTGACACGATCATTATAGTATGACATTATTATAGGGCTGTACATACGTAGGCAGTTGTGTTACTGTGCGTGCAGTGTCGATGCAGGCAGTCGCCTGTTTGTCTCATCCACAACAATATAAACACAATATTCCACAAACTTTCCTTCCATGTATTTCTTTATATTAAACAAACACACATTAATAAAATATAATTTCACGACGTACAATAAAAAATAGCATTATACAAAAATAGTTTTTATAATAACAGGAGTATCAAAAAACAACGCGTATTTACATAGACAATTGCATTTCTTGGTCCAGTAGAACAAACAAAGGTTCACCTCATATTGCAAACACGAAACATTCGTGATCCGAGCGTAAGTCACAAGGCCCGCGCCTGGCGCGTGGCTCGCGAGCCTAAACGCGTCCCGAAAACACGCCGCGTCATCCAATCACATTCGCTCACAGCGCTCATGGTGATTGTTGAGGATGCGGGCTGATCCATTTATAGATACCCTACGCAAATGTAATGTAATCCTTTGTTCGCAACAGGTGATTGAATGTTGCGTGAAAGTGATGGCTTCGTGTCTTACAGAGAGGAGCAGCGACGGATCTAGAAACCTCCCAGGGCGGGGTGGATAGGGGGGCGGAGGGGTTAATGCAATCCATAGGTTTGTTTTGTTCAAACAGGGCCCCATGTTAATAAAACAATCTAATCGAGATATGTGAAGGAGATGCATTGCCTGCTTATCTATTGTGTTGTTGAGAATGATGGAGCCTCTAAATGAATGTTCTGATCTTTTTGGTATATTTCCCCCAGATTATTTTAATAGGATATCTATACATGGATCACCTACTACAACCTCTCGTTCATTCCCTGGGACATATTTATATATATTTGCAATGACCGACAGTTGCTAGTTATATAAAGGTCTCATGCAACTCGGTACACACACAAGACATCGTAGTTTATGAGCTCACATTGCGTGGTTGTGATTATAAGGTTTTGGAAAACTGTGTCCATGCCCTTGGTGACAGTGATTTAATACACGTGCGCACAATTTATAGAATAAGATTACCCTAACACGATTTATAAAGCAATCATCGTCAAACAGCCTGAGTCAAAGCAATTAGCCACGGACGATCCACTGCTGGATGAAGGCCTCCTCCCACGAATCTTGCGACATAATCAGCGATCCGCCCGTACTGCCACGCGAGCCCGATTTCGCGTGGCAGCCCCGACGGAGCGGAACATCTCTCTCCGGGGAGACGGAACGGTGAAATCAGCTCGTGCCAGGGATGCGAGGATGGAGACGGCGCCTTGCTTGGGGACGTAGTCATCCAGCGGTGGATCGATAGTGGCAGATTATTAACGATGACTCGTGCTGTATTTTGGTTCGTCGAAGCAGCATTGTTTCACGGCGATCATAGAACAAAAGTGTGATTTTAAAAAATTCCACGGTGAAAGAAATCTTAAGCAGCTCCGGCAGTTACTCGGCAATTACCACGTCGCTATTCTTGCATTGTTTTGGCAACGTAAGGCATCGGCACACACTCATGAGAGTGGCCCTGTTAAAAACAAAAAAGAAAAAAATGTTCTTAGAAAACCCGCGGTTCTAATTACTGAAGGCAACCTACGCTGGAGGAGGGACCACAGACGAGTGGCGGGGAGGCAGCAAGGTGTGTTGCCTAATTGGTGATTGTTTTAGAATTATGTAGGCGGTTACATAATTATATAATTATATAATGCACCCAACTCGATTCGCTCACCTCACCTATTGAATCCCCTTCCCCTTCGCACACCAAGCGGCTATGACATGGCCTAGACGTGGCGCTGGCGCGTTCGCTGTTGCAGAGGCTCGCGGTTCGAATCCAGCGGCCGCCCTGATTAATACTGCCGTGTGTGGTCCATTAAGCTTTAAAATACCACGCGCCGTCTATTTTGGCTGCGGACGTAAAGTATCCCGTGACATCTTTCGCGAGAGGAGGCCATTGTGTGCCAGCGTCAGAGTCCACATTGGCGAAGTAAAAAAATGTTCCGCAAATTACTCGATTGGGATTATACACACAAACACACAGCAGCAGCAACCATCTCCCCTTAGTGGCAGCAGGCTAATGCCACTCTTGCAAACGAGGCGCGTCCTGGTCTCTAAGAGTTCTCTCTCTGGGGTTAACCAACACAGGCTGGGAACTTGTAAACTTCTACCATCTGGACAAACGCGCGCTTGCAGGTTCCCAGGCGGGTTTATCCCAGCACCAGCCCCTACAGCGCGCACGAAGAAACGCAACTCTGAGTCCTCTCGACAACACAGTCCACGCACGTATCGAGCAACCTCCTCACAGACTCTCACGAGTCCTGAATACTCCTGCACGGGGGCATGGTGGGGGGGGGGGCTTCACCAAGGCCTCCACACGGCCTGCGCGGCCGCTATGGCCCGCAGCTGCGGCCTCTGGGCGAGCCGAGACGGCATTCGTGGGACCTCCTTGGGACCCGGCGGCCGGGTTGGCGGTTGAACCGCGGCCGCGGTTAAGGAGGATGATGATGAGAATGATGAGAATGATGATGAGGAGGAGGAGTCCGGGGTTACCGATGCCCCTGGACTGCGGGCCGGCGCTGGCGGGACCAGCAGGGCCAGGAGGCCGTCCCCGGCGGTCACGAGCTGCACCTCGCCGCGCGCCATCACGGACAGCAGCTCGTGCAGCCGCGTGCCCGACAGCTCGGGGTGTCCCGCGGGCAGCGCGCCGCACTGCCGCAGGGGCAGCGGCAGCGCCAAGGGGTTGCCCCCTCCCGGTGCAGCGGCGAGCGGTGACGAGGAGGGGCACGAGGTTGAGAATGAGGCGGTGGCGGCGGAGGATGAGGAGGAGGAGGATGAGGAGGAGGAGGAGACCCCCCCACCGGCCGCGGAGGGGATGCCCGCCATGGAGTCGGCGAGGTGCGCCAAGAGGCGCGTCCGCACCGCGGCGTGGACCCCCTCGCTGGTGGACAGGAACCGCGTCACCTCGTTCACGCACTCGCTGTAGCCCGCGCGGTAGCGGCCCAGCACGCCCGGGTCTGCTGCGCACAGGGCGGCTGTTGGGTGGTCGGGGAGGGGGGGGGAGGCAGGGAGAGACGGGGAGAGGGAGTTGAGGATGGAGAGAGAAGGGTGGTGGGGGAGATGGGAGGATGGGGAGGTGGGTGGAGGAAAGGATTGAGTGGAGGAGATGAGGGAGATGGGAGAGAGAGAGAGCAGAGATATCGTTAGCGACGTGCTATGAACCAGGGGATCAAAGTTGGATTCCCGGCCACGGCTGGGTCTCCCCCCCCCTCTCCAACTCCCATTCACCCACCAGCGTGGTGACGTATGATCATACCATCCCCACGACCGACACCACGTGGGGATGCCATCATCCAGCAGTGGAGCTGTGCACCGTTACTTTACAAGGGATGGGATCTGCCAGGGTCACGCCTTGCTGTTTCCCGGCAATAGTAGGGGGCACGATAGGGGTCTGCGCTGACAATTTCACGAAGATGAACAAACCCGCTCCACCAGTCGCTCTGACACAATGCCACCCACGGCAGCGCGCAGCTAAGCGACTCGCATGGCGACTTGTGATGTGTGAAGCAAGCGGCGAGGTTATTCCCCTGCCGGTGTGATGCGTGGCTCTGCGAGTAACGCTTCTTCCGTACGATTAAAATCGTGAGCGAACGATCGAGGCTCCCTTGATCGATCGGATTGACAGCTTTTGTTCGTCTTCCTAAACGCGTCTCGCAATCAGAATCTTGATTTAGATCGGAGGAGAAAATCCGATTAGCTACGAAGCTATTTTTTCTTTGCAGATGTCCAAGCAAGGGGCGGGCCAGCAAAGTTACAACAGCTACCGACACAAAAGCAACGATATGCGCGCAAAGTCGAGCACAGTAAAGCATGCCACTCAACATCGTCTGGTTGCCGTGTGCGGCTTACCGCTGATGTGTAGCCGGTGGAGACCTCTTAGATGCTTCACGGTCAACTCCAGGATGTCAGCCTTCTCCAGCTTGGAGTGCCTGGAGCTCTACAGAGATTTGGGGTAGAGGGCAGGGGGATATATAATGGTTAACACATCGAACAATTTGTAAACGATCAACGTCAAAACGCAAAGTGTCCCCGGATAGTATCACTCATGGCACAGGGTCACATTAAAGTCCAGCACTGGTTTAACGTTTGATAGAAGAAATATACGATTCCATCATGATCATCATCATCATCAGTGAACCACGTGATGAATTCGCTTCCCCGCGGAGTGTGACGCTAACACCGATAGAAAGCGGGCACCGCGCGTTTCGAGCAATGTCAAACTCGACACACACACGGGGTACATTGTGAGCCAGTGGGCATGGTTAGTACAATGGGCCGAATATTCTAAAACAGATCATTTATAATCAAACATAATTTGTTATTGACACTGGTGATGACGGTGGTGAGATGCCAGGCATATAAAAACGTATTCAGAGGCAGTTTTGTGACATCTACTGCCGCGGGCTGATGCATTGCATTGACACGGCGTCGACAAGAGCGCACTCGGAATAACGCGGGTTTAAAAGAGACGCTGACGAGGTTCTCTTGGTTATGAGCAAGAACCGGAGAACCCGGAGAGACCCCGACGGGCGAAGGGGACGACACGAGGCAAGCCGAACCCCGCTGAGCAGCGCACAGTGCGGTGAGACCGCCTTTCCAACTAGCACCTCCGATTGGCACGTACGGTGCGAAATAAGTCCAACATACATACGTACACACATACATATGACATATACACACACACATACAAAGGAAGACGAGGGGAGACGTAGACTCACATCTTTCCTGAGAGTCTCCAGGATGAGGGCTTTGAGTTGATTCAGGCTGTCGTTGATCCTCGCCCTGCGTCGCTTCTCCATGATGGGCTTGGTGGACTGCAGACACACAACATCGTACCTCGTCAATAACAACAACAACAACAGTCAACCACCACTTCAGGAGATGGAGCGATGGATCCGTCTCTCGCGCACAGGAGGAACTGGCGACTCGTTACATCGCAGCGCCTGCCAGAGACCGTGACGGCTTGGAGAGGGTAGCCTTCATCCAGCAGTGGATCGATGATTGATATATTGATCATTGATCATTGGTATGTTCCTGGTTGAAGTGCAATGATCAGTGATGTAGTGTCGATGTATATTGATAAGCAGTGTATCGTTCATTGGCGATCATTAATCAATACAATGGTTATCAATATACAATATACTGTGTATCGGTCATTGATGATCAGCAATGATCAATACACTGATTATCGATACACAATAAACTGCTGGATCAATAGACTGCTGGATGAAGTCCACTGATAATTGATGATGGTAATGCTCAATTCAGTAAACGTGCCCGTCAAAGGTTGGGCAGTCGCCCAACGCGAACGCCTCGTCGCGAGTGACGCACAGAGACGTCGCTCAGATGACGGTGGTGGCGGTGAGAGGAGACGAGGCAAGGTTTGCGTGCTTTTTGTTTGTTGTACGGGTCCTCACTTTTCTGATTTCGCTCGCGGATTTCGGCTTCTGTGGAGAGAAGCCCTCGTCGTCGCAGCTATGATCCGACGGGTCCTGGGTCTCCTCCTCGGGGGAGCTCATCTCGACCTCGAAGTCTTCCGGCATTGTACCCTGACGCTCGTGCGGCCACGACCTCTGCACCACGAGCTCTGCACGACCGATGCACCACGGCTGCAACAGCAACTCGTGACAGTAGGGCAAGTCGTAGTGAGGGTGGCTGCACGGCGATGATGATTGATGGTGCTGTATCTGAGCTCCTCCCGTCCGTCTGTATTTCGGTGCCAGCAGATCAATGCCCTCGCTCGATGCCGTCCGCGGGTTTCGCCGTCACGAGTGCAGAGGAATGCCCTGCGAGTCACCGGCCACTCGGCCACTTTTATACCGCTGCCCCGCCCTGCGCCTTCCATTCCACTGCGGGCTTCTCTACCCCCCAAACCCCCCACACCCCCCACACCCCTCCCTGCCTCCACCCCCCACGCGTGTCCAGGTCCCCTTGTCCCGCAAACCCGCACGCTCCATCCCCCACGCGATGACGACCCGGTTTCCATTTCACCCCGCCCCGAACCCTTCCTATGCCCCAGGTCTTCCTTCAACGGTTCGAACTCCCCCCACCCCCCCCCCCCTAATAGATATCCACCAGCAGTGTCCCCCACGTGTCTTCACTTGCACGTTACCCCCTCCCCCCCCCCATTGTTACGCTGCAGTGTGAACTCGTGTCTCCACCGCTCATTGCATCGCCCTGCTTGCTCCGCTCGACTCGGCTCGTCTGAACCCAGGAAAGCCTCGCGTTGTTTTTTAGATGAGATATTCTGCAACGTTTTTTTCGTATTCAGGTGACCACGATTGATGTGTCGGTTACAGCCTTGGGGCACCCCTAGTGGCAGCTGCCTCTGTGCATTAGTCTGCCGGTAGCGGGAGGCGATGTTGCTATGCTCCGCGTAATTACAATTGCATAGTTTGCGGGTAATTGTTCAGCATTGGGACGATGAGTCAATAGCAGCTCTCCATTCCGTCCCCTATCAGGGGGGCATCGCCTTTCTTCACCCCCCCCCTGCACACGCAGACACCCGAGTGTCACGTCTCTCTTCTCACGACTCGTCTCTTAGCCACGGCTCGCAGCGCTTCCCCGTGTTTGCAGCGCCACTGATGGTCCTCGCCTATTCCAGACCAGGGGTCGGCAACACGCGGCTCGTCAAGGACCGCTGCTTGGTGACCTCATCTACGAAGCCCCCACAGCCGCGTGCTCGTGTCCACCACACGGTGCATTGCGGCTCTTGAGAAGATTGCGTTTGTTTTAGCGAATTCGAAAATAAAATCTCGTCCTGTTGTTTGGTTTGCCGACCCCTGGTCGAGACCACGTCCCACTCCCACCCCACGCTCCCCACACTCCGTGTCTCCCCGTGTCTTCTCCATCCCCAGCACGACTCCCGTCTCTTGTGGGCCAGTCTCGCTGGCGTGGAGCTCACGGAGCAGACGCAGGTGCCAACGAACTGATGGACGCACTGACCGACGTGGCTGGCAGGTGCCCACAGTTGCCCCTCGCCGTGATTTACCATCACATCGCTCTGCTCGTTGCTGTGAGCGTCTGCTGGCCTGTCGTTTGGTGTCGTGGGGCGCACGTGTAGAGGCTGATGCTGGTACCACCCGTGTAGGTGCTGTGGTACCAGTCGTCAGCGAGTACACCGAGCTCCTGGTCATGCTCTCCTACATCAGCCCGTGTGCTGGTCTATGCACTCACGGACCCATTGGTAAAGCTGCTTGCAATGATGATGTCATTTGAAAAGTGTTCCTTTGTAAACGTAAAATATGTAATATTGCAGTTTTCTTAGAGTCGCACAGTGTAAAGTGCCATATCCAACTATGAGTCGGCCAATCTCTCCTTCTACTCTCAAGACGGGCTATTGTCAGAAACGCCTGCCCAGTGGATCGTGTTGCTGTTACAAGGCAGTGCTGCGTGGTGAGTAATGTGGTGAGTTTGTTTTCTTGGTGGGTTGCGGCGATGAGAGAGGGGGGGGTGAAGGGAAAATCAAAGTCGCTTTGAACCCAAGGAGGTGGCAGCCGCATCGCACCTCCCTCTCATCCCCCTCCTCCCCCTCCTCCAGCCTCACCCCTCCCTCCCTCCTTTTATCGATCAAAAGAAGCACAATAAATTATCGGTTATTCGGCACTTTGCTTCGTTCATCGCGTCATTTTTTTGGTGTTCAATTGTTCGCTTTTACGGCCTTTTTAACAAGAAATGTATAAAACACAAACCCCATCGCGTACTACTGTGCTCACAGACGCAACAACGACAACCTCAAAAACTTTTTAACTAAATCCTCTCCGTCAGTCATATCACACAGATCATCTTCTGTAGCCCAACGTGTCAAACATTATGGAACTCCTCCTACCTCTTCCCTCCTACTCCATCCTCCTCCTCTTCCCTCCTCCCCCCTCGGCGTGTCTCTCGTGAGGGGTGGACAGCGCCTCTCTCCGCATCTCCCACAAAGCGACGCTGCCTCCCTGCCGGCGACTCGTGGGCGGGTGGACGTCACCGGTTTTGGAGACGTGGGCGCACGTGCTTGAGAATGATAACTCAAAGTCCACTCGGGATATTATCGCGCTGAAATGTTCGAATATATTTGTAAACATTTTGTTGCTGAATTGTTTATATTTTTTATTGCTTGTTTCACACTTAATTATGACAATATGTGTGTTTGTGTGGATTCATATTTCTCCACGACGCAGTTGTTATTGTTATCCCTTTCATTACCCAGGACTCTCTTGCAATAATTTAATAATTATTATTATTCTTATTTTAGTTTTCAGCCATTAATCCATCCACTTCTGGATGCCTTCCCATGTCCTGTCGACCAAGGGGGTTGATTGACCATACTTCACCACGCTGGTCAGTGAGGGCTAGGGGCAAGGGGTGGGGGGGGGGCGACAAAAACTAGTTCAGATATCACTCCCCACTGATGTTAGCCGTCGTCATCCTAACTCTTTCGGTCGCACATTGGATGACGAGAGGGACTTCCTGCAACCCTGTCCAGCGAGCCAGACCCTAGGTCACGTGCCAAGGAGGCCGCAATCGACTGGTCAGGAGCAGCACGAGCCCGACACACACACAGACACACACACACACAGACACACACAGAGACACACACACAGACACACACCGACACACACCGACACACACACACCGACACATACAGATACACACCGACACACACACACACACCGACACACACAGACACACACCGACACACACACACACCGACACACACACACACCGACACACACACACACCAACACACACACACCGACACACACACACACCGACACACACAGACACACACAGACACACACCGACACACAGACACACACCGACACACACACACACACCGACACACACAGACACACACAGACACACCGACACACAGACACACACACCGACACACACACACACACACCGACACACACACACACACACCCCGACACATCGACACACACACAAACCGACACACAGACACACACACCGACACACACACACACACCGACACACACAGACACACACCGACACACACACACACACCGACACACACACCGACACACACACCGACACACACACCGACACACACACCGACACACACACACAGACACACACCGACACACACAGACACACCGACACACACACACAGACACACACCGACACACACACACACCGACACACAGACACACACACACAGACACACTCGCGCAGCGACACTCTCTCTCTCCCCATCGTCACCCCGACGATCGTGTCGCCAAGCGCACTCGTGCTGGGCCCGCTCAGAGCCAGTGGTGGAAGTTCCACGTTTCTCGTGGCTGATGCCAGGATTGTCATAACACGAGCATTGTTAAATTCCCCAATAAGTGGTACTCGCTTTATCGGCCATGGAAAATATGATGAGCTGAGATGTCCCACCGACTATAATTGGTGATTGTTATTTGCCTTGCGTTGGTTCGAGTCTCGCGATAGTCGAGCGAAGCGTGAACTTTAGACGGGACGTTATCGCCCCCTGATGGATAATGTGTGAACATACTCATGCATACCATGGTTCTTTCGGTAAAGTCCCGTAGGTAGAAAAAGAATAAAGTAAAACAAAAATTACATTAAAAAAAATTCTACCTACGTGACTTTGTCCACCACCACCCACTCGGCAACACATTTTATCAAACGCTCACTGCTCACCCACCTCCCTCCACTACACAAAGACAAATATCCCCGCCACCGTGTAGCCTGAACAGACTGTTGGGGCAAGTGCAGTTGGCAAGCACCTGTGAAGGTGCCGGCCCCGGAACACGACGAGGGGGTGGGTGGCCAGCACCACGCCCGGCCGTCTTTGTCTCCCTCGTGGCGATGTTTACCCACCGCACCAGGTACTCATTTGAGGCTGAGTTGACCTAGGGGGGAGGCTCAACATTCTTACACAGCTCATCAGCTGCACTGCCCTTTTGAGAGTCCATGATTTCAGCTGTATTGATTCGAGACAAGCAAACACTGGGACATCAAACCGTCATGGGAGGGGTCCTTGCCTGAAACATCGGGATTTCGCCACCACTGCTGATGCAAGCAAGCCTGGCCTCCGCTGATGAGACACTGCGTGTCAAAACAGCTCCAGGGTTTTGCTCGTCTTGAATCAACGCCGCTGAGGCTACGCACTCCAAAAGAAGGCGGCGCGCGACTGACGGGATGAGTAGACGACGCTTAAAAGTGTTCGCGGAGAGGCTGATCTCGGGGGAGAACAGGCTATTGTCTGCTTATTCTGGGACAAAAGTGGGGTGATTATGAGACGGGGGAATGTGCGATGCATCGGCTCAACGCGCTGACTGCACCACCACTGCCATCTCGTGATCGTGTGCGGAACTAGCTGTCGTAGAACTGCAGTACGGTATGTGTCCGAGCGTAACGAGTGTCTGCTATAGCAGGCGGCTTATGCTGCAGACATGCAACACGGCACGTTTGTTCAAATATTAAATATTGCATTACCCGTAAAATAATTAGCGCGGTTGGATACGTACGGTGCGAAAAAAGTTCAACATACATACATACAATAGTTTAGACGGGGGGCTGACTCATTTAGCAGTGGGGGGGGGGGCTGCTCTCTCTGCACCCCCCACGACCCCATGCGACGCGACGGGGCTGGGAATGTAGCAGCAGAGACTCGGGACGAGGTCGGGATGTGAAGGCGGCGTCCTTGAAGATGAATCCGTGCACCGCTCACACTCAGCCGACCACGGCGCGTCGGGCTTTCGTCGAGGCGACTGTCACGCGGTCGGTTCGCGACCTCTCTCGTCCCCTTGACTGCGACCCCCCCCCCCCACCGAAGAGGTTCACGCGGCCTCGCGACTCGCGGGGGTCCACAATGGGCGCGTGTCGGAGTCGCCCCCCGTGATTGCTGCACTCGACTCGAGAGGAGTGAGTTCGTGGACTCAGCCTGGCCACCCGACGACTGCTGACAAATATCGACGAAGATCCCACCGTATGGACTTTACAGACTTTTGGGGAAAGTGCTGAGGGGGTGGGTGGCCAGGACCACGCTCCGGCCGCCTTTGTCTCCCTCGTGGCGATGATTACATACCGCACGAGGTATTCATTTGAGGCTAAGCCGACCTTGTGGAGGCCCAGGACAGGTTCAGATAATCGTCACTGGTGTTGGTGGCCGTGAGCGGGAATCGAACTCGGGTCGCCGGGTTCGAGGCTGAAGGCACGCATAGCCTTAACAGACTGTTGGGGCAAGTGCTCCTACAGTCTGTTACACACACACACGCACACACGCACGCACACACCTGCACACGCACACACACACGCACGCGCACACATACACGCACACACACACGCACGCACACACATGCACACGCACAAACGCACGCACACACACGCACACGCACGCACACACACACGCACACACCTGCACACGCACACACGCACGCACACACATACACGCACACACACACACGCACACACACACACGCATGCACACACACGCACGCACACACACACACGCACGCACACACACACGCACACACACACGCACACATACACGCACACACACACACTTGGGAGAGCCATTTACAAGTTGATTGAGCGCACCCGCGGTGGGATGCCGAGGTGGGGGCTGAGGTGGACCGCGGGGTGGATCGGGGGGTGGAGTGGTCGTGTGATGTCGCCTCTCGCTTGCCGGCGAGCAGCTGATGTGTGTACCGTGTGTTGAACTTCTTTCGTACCGTACGTAGCCAACCGTGCTAATCGGAGGTGCTGGGGAAGGGGGGGGGGACAACAAGCTAAACACAAAAAGTAGTTTTAAAGAAATGAGTTATCGATCTAGATTTGAAAAGCGCGAAGCTCCAGTGGCTTTCTAGCGGCTTTCTAATAATGATGATGGGTTTCAAACGTTCATCCGTGCAGACACACAGAGAGAGAGAGGTCCCAGACAGGGATGTGACTTGTTGTTTTGGTGGTAAGAGGCCTACTGCTCTGGCAGTGGTGCCCATGCACAACTTCGCACATGCGTCAGCAGCACTGCGTGGCCTTTAAACAAACACGATAGAGACGAAGAAGGCCCTGGGTTCGATACCCAACTCGGACGCCGTTCTGTGTGGAGTGTCCACGTTCTCCCCCTGTGCTGTCAGCTAGTAACGCCGATTGAAGGCCGGCACGGCACACGAGGAGGTGGGTTGCCAACACCACGGTCGGCCGCATTTGTCTACTCATTTGAGGCTTAGTCGACCTAGGGGAGGCCCAGGACCGGTTGAGATCAACGTCACTGGTTGTCATCAGCGGGAATCGAACTTTTGTGATGCGTAAACTTCAACAATGGGGGAGACAAAGGTGGCCGGGCGTGGTGTTGGCCACCCACCGCCTCGTGTGAACATGGCGATGCCTTCATAGGTGCTCGCTAACAGCACTTGCCCCGAGAGTCTGTTGAGGCTACACCGGGGGGAGGAGGTCTTTGTCTTTGTTCCGCACGTGCGCGCTCACAGCAAAGTGAGTGAGTGAGTGAGAGTGAGCGATGCTATGAAAGCAGAAAGTAAAGCCCCCCCTCGCAACGCGCAAAAGACAAAGATCCCCCATATAGCCTTAACAGACCGTAGGGGCAAGTGCTGTTAGCGAGCACCTATGAAGACCGGAACGGTACACGAGGGGTAGTTGGCCAGCACCACGCCCGACCGCCTTTGTCTCCCCAGTGGCAATGTTTACAGATCGCACCTGGTACTCATTTGACGCTGAGTCGACCTAGGGGAGGCCCAGGACCGGTTCAGATAATCGTCACTGGTGTTAGCCGTGAGCGAGAATCGAACCCGGGTCGCCGGGTTCATAGCGCAGCGCGCTAACCGCTACACCAGCACTGCCCACACGCGCGCACGCACAGTATCACAAGCGAGGACAAAACTTCACGACAAAGGCGCCGTTCAAATCGCCGCATTCCTCGGCCGTGTCGGAGCGGTGCGGCCTTCATTAGAGCCGCGCGCGCACCCGGGTCCGCGTGCCCTCCAAGGTCAAATCTAAAACTAAATGCTTTTTTAACGAAGCGCGGTCACAAAGACGCAGACCGCCTCGCGACCACCACCACCACCCCCGCCCTCCTCCACCCGCCCCCAGTGTTTGAGCCGAGAGAGCGAGCCCTGTGACCCCCCCCCCTCCCCATTGTAAATCTCGATTCATAGCGGAGAGCGGCTGAAAGGCGCCGGGGCTGACCCCTTGACTCTGACATAACAGGGACTGATACCGCTATAGTAGCTGGGGGCAAAGGGGGGCAAGCCAAGCGTGTAAGTTAACCACCACCCAGCCCCTAACACAATCATTACCACCACCACCAACACCATCACAACAACTACTACCACCACTACCCCCCACCGCAACCACCACCACCACCACCCACTCGGCAACACATTTTATCAAACGCTCACTGCTCACCCACCTCCCTCCACTACACAAAGACAAATATCCCCGCCACCGTGTAGCCTGAACAGACTGTTGGGGCAAGTGCAGTTGGCAAGCACCTGTGAAGGTGCCGGCACGGCACACGACGAGGGGGTGGGTGGCCAGCACCGCGCCCGGCCGTCTTTGTCTCCCTCGTGGCGATGTTTACCCACCGCACCAGGTACTCAGGACTGGTTCAGATAATCGTCACTGGTGTTCGCCGTGAGCGGGGATCTAACTCGAGTTGCCGGGTTTGTAACCGCTACACTACCGCTCCCCGCGCACACACACACTCGCACGCACACACACACACTCGCACGCACACACTCGAACGCACACACACACACATTCTCGCACGCACACACTCGAACGCACACACACACACACATTCTCGCACACACACACTCGCACGCACACACACACACTCGCACGCACACACTCGAACGCACACACACACACACATTCTCGCACACACACACTCGCACGCACGCACACACACTCGCACGCACACACTCGCACACACACTCGCACACACACACTCGCACACACGCACACACACACTCGCACACACACACATACTTGCATGCACACACACTCACACACTCGCAAACTCGCACACACACACACACTCGCACACACACACTCGCACACACACACGCACACACTCGCACGCACACATACTTGCATGCACACACACTCACACACTCGCAAACTCGCACACACACACTCGCACAACAACAACCGCCATTCGCCACTAAGTGGCGGTGACGTCACCACGACGCTTGTGCCAGGCCATGTGCACCCTGAGGCCACGTGAAGTGTCGAACGCCCGCTGGCAGGAGGTCACGGGGCAGACCCAGCAGGTGCCACGGGTCGACTGACCGAGATGACCGAGATGACTGGCTGATGCACCACCTGTGCCCCCTACTACCCGGCGCTCCGCTCGTTGTTGTGAGCGTCGCTCCTCCGCCCTCCGTTGTTGTTGGAGGGCGACTGCCTCCAACTGCCCAGTAGCGTCCTTCACGAGCCTCCTCCACTGAGGCCGATCTTGACACCGCTGGTACCAGTCATCGGCAAGTCCACTCAGCTCCACGTCCTCCTGTACCACATCACTCCATCTCTTCTCTAGCCCGTGCCGCGCCCGTTTAGCCCCCTCGATCCGGCCGAACAAAAGCTGTTTAGGCATGCGGTGGCTGGGCATGCGGGCTACATGACCCAGCCAACGCAGCCTTGCCTGCCGGAGGAGCTCACTGATGGGACTTTGCCCAGATCTTTCAAGGACTTGTGAGCTCCTCACACAATCCAGCCTGGTTAAACCCAGGATGGATCGTAGGCAGGCCAGCCTAAATGTTTCCAACCGGCGAAGATGCTCCACTAGGGGGGTCCACGTTTCGCAAGCGTAGAGAAGGGAGGGAATGACCGTGGCCGAGAAGACCTGAAGCTTCGTGCGGAGCGACAGACCAGGTAGCTTCCACACAGCGTTACGCAACCGATGAAAAGATATTGCCGCTCGACTGATTCGGAGTGAGACCTCTGCTGATAAACTGGACCCGGTCATGAGCACACTGCCCAGGTATGGGAAACTCTCTACTCTCTCCACAACTGCCCCATCACCGATTGGAAGTTGTGGGGGCGGAGTGCCCGATGGTACCAAATACCCAGGCAGGTGCTTAGTTTTGGTGGGGCTGATGGTAAGGCCCCACCTCTTAGTGGCACACTCCAGTCTCAGCAGCAGCGTCTCCAACTCCTCTTCTGAATGAGCAGCTATTACCAAATCATCGGCATACATAACGTGGTTGACCAATAGGGAGCCATCCCTTGATCGCACCCGGGCGTCGATCAGCCTCCCATTATATCTGTACCAAATGGTAATTCCCCCGGTACAGCTATTGAAGGCTTCACGAACTACGCAGTCGAAATAGATGTTAAATAATGTGGGAGCCAGAGGACATCCCTGTCGCACCCCAAGGTGTACAGGGAAAGGCTCCGACTCCCGGCCACGTAGTTTTACCCGGGCCCGCTCACCATCATGAAGGTCCTTAATGATCGTGAGCAGAGGGTCAAGGACTCCGAAAGCACGAAAAACAACCCAGAGCCCACACTCGCACACACACACTCGCACACACACCCTCTCACACACACACACTCACACACACATACTCAGCTGTGGCCACCGCGGCGCCACGCGGCGTTATCCTCAAAGCGAATGAGGCAGCGGCGGCGGCGGCAGTGAACCTCCCTGCGACCGTGGCGCACCGCCCTCGAGCAAACAGCGCGTGTGCGCCTAAACACACACACACACACATCTATACACCAACCAACAAGACAAAGACTCCCGTATAGTCTTAACAGACTGTCCGGGCAAGTCCTGTGAAGGCCGGGACGGAACACGAGGAGGTGGGTGGCCAGCACCACGCCCGGCCGACTCTGTCTCCACCGTGGCGATGTTTTACACCGCATCAGGTACTCATTTTAGGCTGAGTTGACCTATGGGGAGGAGTTTTCAGGATCGGTTCAGATAATCGTCACTGGTGTTGGTGCCCGTGAGTGGGAATCGAACTCGGGTTCGCCGGGTTCGTAGCGCAGCGGCGCTAACCACTGCGCCACCGCCGCCCGTCCTAATTGTGTTAGACAAACGGGGAACGTCGAAAAGCCCAACAATGGTTTGGAATGCGGCATTACAAAGCGCTGTGCGTGTGCTGTTCTTAAAATGTGGATTGCAGAAACGATGGTTCGACGTGATTCGTTCAGGACCGTCTCGTATCCACGTGCATCGAGTTTGCTTTGGCCGAAATCCGAAAACAAATGTCTCTTTTTTTAATTGTGGTTGCCGAGCCCCTGGGTCATAGCGAGGATTTATCTCCTTTTGTTGACTCGCTGCTGCTTAGTTTCTCTGTTCTCGAGTTTCCAGGTTTATTTTTGTGTAACTGGGGTGAGACTTCCCGAGTGCGGCATGGGAGTGACCCCGGCGTGAGGGTCACCACAATGACAACAGCGTAAACGAACACAAGGATGAGCCCACAGACAACGGCTGTATCCGTCGCACGGTGATACGACCATCGTGCACAAACAGCCTTCCCCGCGGCGCAAATCTCCTCGGGGCCAGTGATTCTTCCCTTTGTCTCTCTCCCCGTTCTTTCTCATTCCCTGTCCTGACTTTTCTGTCGTTTCCCCGATCACAGGTCAGGGCTCGCGCTGGTCACGAGTCGTACGAATATTTTTCAGTATGGTCCTTCTGTTGCTGCTGCTGCTACATTCGCGGTGTTATCTTAAGATGTTTTCCAGCCAATTAATGACGAGCGATTGTTATACACGTGGGGAGGAAATCGGAGCACCCGGAAAATAAACCGACGCGTGCGAGGGGGAACACTCTCATCCATGTCCAGATGGAAACATAGGTCAATTAGTCCACTTTCTGTACTGCCTTCTCCTGACGAGCCACCGTATGGCAGAGGTCGCAAACGGGTTTTGATTCCTTACCCGTACCCGGCTGCACCAGGGTCGCAAATGGGTACCCGTACCTGGCCGGGTACGGGTATCCGTTCCCTACTCGTACCCGTACCCTACCCGAAATGAGTGACAAACGGTTACTCACCAGTGACTCACGGCCTAATCGTACCCGGCCGCACCAGGGTCGCAAACGGCTACCCGGCCGGGTACGGGTAGCCGGGTATCGGGTAGGGTACGGGTATCGGGTACCCGGTTGCGACCTCTGCCGTATGACTCCACCACGCGGGGGGGAGGGGGGGGTGGAGTTTCACAGCAACATCTGCGTGCGGTGATCCACCAAGCTTCGTCAGCGCTGAACTACAAACACAGACCATAGCCACCACGGCTCGGCTCGAGGTGAACCCAGACACCGCGGCTGCTGTGTGGTGGCACGGTGGCTCCGTGTGGATCACGAGCTGCGATATGAAGTCGGCGAACCCCGAGTTTGATTCTTGTTCTACGGCTAACGTCATTGGCGAGCTGTATCCAAACAAGTCCCGCAATCTCCCCTCCACTAATCCACACTCGCCATCACAGTGATGAATAAAAAAAAATGCAGGCTTTTATCCGGCAGTGGATTGCCAAAGGTCCGTAATTTCTTGTACAGCCCCTTCTTTTGCCAATCCACTTTTGATCGTGGGGGATGCTTCGACCATACTTCACCAGACTGGTTAGTGGTGCGTTGGCAAAGGACTCGTGACTAATGCTGGATATCACTCCTCACTGCCTACAGCCCTGGGCTTGGCATCAAACTCGGGTTTGACAGGTTCATAGTTCAGCGCGCCCACCGCCGCACGACCGCAAACGCTGCCCCCCCCCCGCGTGTGAATATTTACCTCTCTCAGAAACGACCTCGCCTATTTGCCAGCGACACGCAGCCACTATTTGGCCACGGAGCGAGCGACACTCGGTAGCGGGGAGGCAATTGACGCGTCACAGGGTCAAGAGGAACGCAGCGCGGTCTCGACACGTTTTTAATTTCTGTTAGCGCACTCGCGCACGACTTTCTCTCTCTCTCGCATCTGTGTCGGCCGTCAGAAGCCCAAAAAATAAATAAATCCTGCTTTGTTATTCAAATAAAGAACTCTGAATCCACCCTTAATTCCATCGCAGCACATTGTCTCCCAAGGCCTGTTTAAGAATGCTGACACATCAAGACCGGAGGAGCCATGAATGGCCAAGCGGCGACCGCGGGGAGGATGAGGATTTTAAATACAGAGCCGCGGCCGGAGGAGGAGTAGAAAGGGAGATGCGGATAATCTAATTAGAGATAAGTCTGATTATTTCATTACATATGCAGTCATTGGAGCACCGCAAATTCCCTGTGACACGGGCCATCAATTTAGGGGGAGGGGGAGGCGTGGGCAGAGGGGGGGGGGGTATTAAGCCACACAATCGATCGTCGATCAACCAATGAATCAATCGCCTTGATTGCATCAATGTCACTTGGGCTGCTGACTGTGGCTGCTCTTCCCACCCAGAGGCTTTGTTCGCAACCGGCTTCTTGGACCGACTTGGTGACAGAGTCGTGGCTGTTCCAGCTGTTCCAGCCACGATTCTGTCCCTGCGCTGTGATGGCACCAGTGATACGTTCAGGAGTTCGATGCCAACGTCGATGTCTGCTGGTTACGACGAGAGGGCTTCAGGAGAGAGAGAGAGTTCGTGTCGTAATTATGTTCCTGCTCCGATAACGCAGCAAGGACCGCAATGGTTCACTTGGTGGTCCATAGTTTGGGTGACATGGCCACTATCGCAATGCTGTGGCTCGCGGCTTTACTTATCGTTTCACGACGGAGATGTGTGCATCGGCCTGTCGGTGATGGTTTGATGCGGTCGATGGTTATGCCGGTGTCTTAGCCAGGAGGTGCGATGTGTGGGTCTCGAATAAGGAGGTGCTTATTCCGGACGTCCGCTTTGTTCCCCTGTTTCTCATTTCTCTAGAGCTGCCTTTCGTCTTTCGTTTGTTGTCCTTCCCCCGCACCTCCGATTAGCACGGTTGGCTACGTACGGTGCGAAAGAAGTTCGACGTACGCACAGCACATTCACTGTCCTCGGAGCAGCGCTCTTCGGGCTCTGTGCGAGATTCGAGGTTGGTGACAGCGCGATTCCAGCGGGTGGGATCGCGACTCGAGTCGACGGCGAGGGCCATGGGCGAGGTTCTGGTTGATGGGGCAGGTGGCTGTCGATTAGCGATGTGTCAGCGGATTTTATGGTGACGTGGGGCACTGGAAACGGAGGACTGTGGGAAGCGGGCCCTCTTCCCTCAGCAGCTTTGCAGGCAAAGCCGTTGGGGCGAGGGGCGAACGAACGGAGAGATCTCACATCCTCACTGTCGACGCGTGTTCCACAACAGCGGTTGCTCAGGAGGATGTGGGGTTGACACTCAGTGCCATCGCATTTTCAACCTCTGCTCCGTCCGCGCCACTGCTCGTTCTCCGTATCATCTTCACCATCGTCGTCACCCCCCCCCCCCCACCATCTCCTCCTCGTCCTTCCTCCACGAGCCCCTTCGTACGTCAGGGGCTGTGTTCCCCTTCTCTCTTTCTCTCTCTCTCTCTGCTCCGTGCTGGAGGGGGGAGCGTCGGTCATCTTAGAGCGAGCGCGGTGCTCATGAATAACTCATGACCTCCTCCACGTCCTCCCCGCTGCACGACCTCCACCACTCTCCGTGTGTGTCCCCTAATCCGTGGCGCGCTGGAAGGGACTCACTCCCCGTCGCTTCGTTGGCGCGCCCCTCCCCATCCGCGTCCCATGCAGCTCTTTGGCTACAATCACGTCGGGCGCTTCGTGTGTAACCGTTTCTTTTTTAGGAGTTTCGCGACGATGAAAGGGCCTGGTCCCCCGTAATAACATTGGCCAAAATTCAAGAAACTTAGCAACAAGACCGGAGCCCAACAACAACAACAACTCTAATATCAGTGGCGAGCGAGATCCGAACCGGTCCTAAGCACCCCATGGACCGAGCCGCACTCACCAGCATTGGTGAACCGCGGTCAAACAACTCTTCTCCCAAATCTGTCGGCGACCGCTCGAACCCCCAGATGGAAGGGATAACGCTTGAAAAACAAAACGTAACGGGGACGTCACGTGCACGCGCACACGGACGCACGCACGCACGCACGGACGCACGCGCACCACCCTGAACCCCGGACCATTCAGCTCAATGCGCTGTGCTGTACCTCCTGTGCGGCGCAGGGAGGGAGCCCAGCAGTTTTCTGAACCGTTAAACTCTCGTCGCTGCACACAGATGGCCGCAAGCGCCCAAGGTACTGCTGCCCGGCCCGAAAACAGACTGACAGAAATTAACTCTCCTCTGGAGTCTTTTACACACCGATAATCACGGATGACCTTTGCAGAGGTCACAATGCGACCGTCTGTCGCTCGGCCTCTTCCATGGGCCCATTCATGGGACCTTTGACCCCCCCGCCCCTCCCTACCCCCCTCCCCCTGGCATGCCCGCATCACTGCCTCCACAACCACCACCACCGCAACCACTTCACCCACCGCCCCCTCCCTCCCCGTATCCAAGTCTGGGCCAAGATCAAACGAGCATGGACGGACGCAATCGCGCGCGATTTCAAAGTCTGTTTCAGACCCGGCCGACAAAAGAGGCCCCGAGTGACCTCTGAACTTACCGCGACCTTTAACACCGCGAGGGTAAAGTTTGGGAGTGTTCGCAATAAATAGCCGCAGTAACCGGGTAAATGACGTTCTAAATGGCAATGGAATATACACCCCCACCCCTTAAACGACCCAATTGGGACTTTCCAAGCCACGCACTCTGTGGGTGTGTGAGTTCACAAAGAGACGAGTTGTTATTAAGAGCAAACAACCTTCATCATCACAAGCAGGACTTTTTTTTACTTTTTACAGGAGCTCATTGAATGGGGAAACTGTGACCAAAGCCGCGTCTCCCATACAGTCTAACATACACACACACGTATGTAGCTTCGATAGTAAGAAAACAATACTTAAACGTGATAACCACGTGAGTCATTCCTGCATGCTAGTGACCTCACCGTGACGTGATTTAAATACACCAGCGCGGTAGCTTCCCGCACCTCCATCTCACAACTCCGATTAGAGCGGTCGGCTACGTATGGTGCGAAAGAAGTCCAACGTGCATCCTTACGTGGCGATGTCACACAGAGGATGAAGGCAGAACGATGAGAGAACGCCGGACCGTGACATTTTAAGGAAGTTTTTTTGTTGTTAATCCCTTGTTTTAACGGTTTAAAAAAACAGTTTTGGGGGAAGCTCAGACACTGACCTGCAAGACGCAAGCTGGGAATTGGACAATCTGCTGCCGCTGCTGTTGCTGCTGAGCGCAAACACAAGCAGAAGGAGACGCATTGGGCTGCGTCTCACACAGCCGTGTGCAGTCTTGTGCGTGTTAATGTACAATGGACTTTAATCGCACCGTACGTAGCCAACCGTTGCAAATCAGAAGTGCGGTCTTCATCAGGGGAACTTGCGGTCGGTTGCTCAGCGCCGTTGGACAAGACGATAGCTGTTTGGGGCGCCACGGTGGCTAGGAGATGTTTACTCCCTCGCCTGGTCTACAGGAGGTCGTGGGATCGATCCCGACCCTGAGGCCTGTATATGGTCACGTGGCTTTCTCTCCGGGACCTCCGAGTTTCCTCCTCCACATTTAGAAACATGCGTTCAGAGTATTTGGCTGCTATAAATGTCCACATGGTAAGCCACCTTCTTTCAGCTATAATGTGTGGCCAGGTTGGTTCTGAAAAAGAGTTATATGGCTCAGTGGGCTTTACCTGGCAAAATAAAAATAGTTTAGCTTTAGTTTAGTTTAAATTGACCCTGCCTGAGGGGGACAGTGAACCAACCCCTTTACATTTCAATCATTTGTATGAGGGGCCTAAGGCTAATAGGATGGAAGGGGCTATGTATATCATACATATTAAAGAAAAAAAGTCATAACATATATTGATATATTTACCAATATAAAATTAACAAATGTATTGGGTTCAAGGCACATTCATCAAACATATATCACTCGCGGCACTCGTTTCTTTAATCAAGATCTTATTTTCCTGCTTCAGCTGTCGCGGCAAAGTCATGAATGACGTCATCGACATTTAAAATACCCAAAACACGTTCCGATGGCCGCGCTACCGTCGCTGAGCTTCACCGTGAGAGGGAGGGCCCTACAGGAGGAGGGCCGACACAATACGAGAGGGCCTTCCGTGCCTGTGGGTCCATCCGGCCATGCTTTCAGCAGAGGTCACAACCGGGTACCCGATACCCGTACCCTACCCGATACCCGGCTACCCGTACCCGGCCGGGTATGGGTACCCGTTTGCGACCCTGGTGCGGCCGGGTACGGGTAGACCGTGAGTCACTGGTGAGTCACCGTTTGTCACTCATTTCTCAACGTCTTGTCTCTTTTCACAATTCAAGTTCCTAGAATCAACCCACCCGCGCCTGCAACATGGCTTCATCCCAGAGGTCACAATCTGGTCGTTTGCGACCCTGGTGCGGCCGGGTACGGGTACCCGTTTGCGACCCTGGTGCGGCCGGGTACGGGTACGGGTAATTAATCAAAACCCGTTTGCGACCTCTGGCTTTCAGTCAATGATGATGATGATGATCTTCACCCTCTGACAGAACAGTCGCCTGATCGATTCCCGCAGATAACAGCAGGGGGTGCATTCGTACAGCTGCGCTGAGAAAGAGGCTCCCAGTGACCGCGGGCGACTCGTCGTGTTCGCCTCTTCAAAGCAATTGGCTCCTCCTGCGGCCACCCAGAGGATGTTAGTCTCGTTACAGCTCACAGCAGCCCTTTGTCAGTCCACTGCTGGATGAAGGCCCCTCTCCATGGCGGTCGCGTGGATTAAACTTTTCATCACACCCGGGCAGTGGCGGCTTGGTTGAAGACCGCTTCAGATACAATTCACCACTGATGTTCAATTCACCACTGATGTCAGCCGTGGTCCGGCATTGAACTCGGGCTGCGGCTGGGTTAACAGCGTGGTGCGGTTCCCCCACTCCACCATCTCGTTACGAATTCACGGTAAAAACCGTGCAACGGGGAGAAGCCGCCTTGTGGAAGAAGGCATCTCGGCGGGTTTGCAAACTTTCTTCTTTCGGTACGGCTGCTGATGTAGATGCAGAGCAATAAATTTCACATTCAGGCGGGATGTCAGAAGCACAGTGGAAATGTGTTTAATTTAAAGTTGCTCGTTTTTGTTTAAGCTTTCCTGTGGAAATTAGATACATGCGAAATAAATGTTTTGCCTTCAAAACAATTAAAAAATGCCAGCCAGCTGCTTTTAATTAAAATGTTTGTAACAACAGCGGCAGAATTAAACTATTTTTTTTGCGAATGAAATCTTTATTTTACTTAATCGTAGCACGACCTCTTAGGTGGCACCAACCTGGCGCACCAACTTACCGCGAGTTAAGAAGGCCGAGGCCCATTCTCCGGTTTAATTTGCAGCGTCGCTCCCCAACCTCTCGGGATCCGAGACGACCCCATCCTGGAGGAGGAGCGCCCAGGAATGTCCAAATCCCGCCCGGAACTCTGGGCACGGCGGTGAATCCTCAGGGTCAGTGTTTATCCTCCCTCCCCCTCCCTTCTGTGCAGACCGAACAGTGCCCGTAATTAGGCCGTGCAGGTCTACAGAGGACAATTTTCTTTCTCTCCCCTCCCCGTGTGTGTGTTGCTGTGTGTGTGCTTGTGTGTTTGTGTGTGTGTGTTGGTGTGTGTGTGTGCTTGTGTGTGTGCTTGTGTGCTTCTTGTGTGTGTGTGCTTGTGTGTGTTTGTGTGTGTGTTGGTGTGTGTGTGCTTGTGTGTGTTGGTGTGGTGTGTGCTTGTGTGTGTGTTTGTGCTTGTGTTTGTGTGTGTGTTGGTGTGTGTGTGCTTGTGTGTGTGCTTGTGTGTGTGTGTGTTTGCGTGTTTGTAGCGCCGGGTGTTTTCAGGGGTAGTTTATTTGCTCCCAAAGGCTTGCGGGCAGCTGCTGCTGCTGCAGCTTCAGGTCTGGAGTGGAGTCAGTGTTTGCCCTGGGGGTTTAGTGGCCTCATCCGCAGCATCCACACGCAAATAAAAATTAAACAAGAGAGAGAGAGAGCTACACACACACCATCGCCGCTGGCTTTGTCCGTGTTTATTTTTCAGCCTTAAATTACCCTCTTTTGGTGCCGGTTTATTTCCTTACGTTGATTTTGTCATGAAATAAAACTGTGGAATGTTTTCCCCACGGCGGTTATTGTTGCTCACGGGAATAACAGAAGATGAATTTCCCAGTAAACGTGGAATGTTGCATCAACTTTGAGCCAATGGTTCCAACCAAACGGTAACGATGGCCCAACGTTGGCATGTGAACTGGCTTTGTGCTATATGGGATGGTACGTTGGTATGTGTACTGGCTTGTACTATATGGGATGGTAAACTTTAGGTAAGCACAACTTCTGGCGTAATCTCGGTGATTTAATTTATGTACGGATCATCAGCAGCATCGTAGGAATCGATGTTGCAATGTTTGTGTGTTGAACTTCTTTCAATATATATATTTATTTGTAATCATTTTTTTCATCACATACATGTGAACCCCCCCCCCCCCCGTTATTTCACGGCAACTGCCTGAGAGAACAGCATTCCCAAAGCCCCCAAAACACCAGCGACCAGCAACAAACAGCACTATCAAAGTTGCAACAGATAAACAAAAGGAGTTTAACACATTTCTAACTTGTCTTGATAGTGATTATCAACATGATGTATATCTCTCCCAAGATACCTGGGGGGGGATGGCTCACTCGAAATTGCCATTGTCTCTGTGGCTTTCCCACGCAATTAGAAGACGAAACTTGGCTCGCTCGGGCGGTCTGGACGGGATCGGCGTGCCCACGAGACGCGCCGCCAGCGCCGTGCGTGTGTGGGGCGAGCACCCTCACCCCTCAACCACCTCGCCCCTCCACCCCCTCGCCCCTCCACCCCCTCGCCCCTCCACCCCCTCGCCCCTCCACCCCCTCACCCTCCACCCCATCACCCCTCCACCCCCTCACCCCTCCACCCCTCTACCCCTCAACCACCTCGCCCCTCCATCCCCTCACCCCTCCACCCCTCTACCCCTCAACCACCTCGCCCCTCCACCCCCTCACCCCTCCACCCCCTCGCCCTCCACCCCCTCACCCTCCACCCCCTCGCCCCTCCACCCCCAGCGCCCCGGCAGCCCCAGCGCCCCGGCAGCCCCAGGTTCCCACACTGATAGCGGCCGAGGCCCGGGGATGGTGGGGAGGAAGTCGTGTTGACGTGTTGTGGCTGACGGTCTGGTGCCGTCTTGCACTTGTGTTGACAACAAAGTGTGGCACGTACGCACACACACGTCACACACACACACACGTCACACACACACGTACGCACACACACATGTTACACACACACACAGACAAAGATCCCCCGTATAGACTTTAATAGACTGCTAAGGCAAGTGCTGTTTGTGAGTAACCTATGAAGGCCAGCACGGCACACCAAGGGGTGGGTGGCCAGCACCACGCCCGGACGCCTTTGTCTCCCTAGTGGCGATGTTCACACATCACACCAGATACTCATTTGAGGCTGAGTCGACCTAGGGAAGGCCCGGGACCGGTTTAGACAACCGTCCGATAATCGTCACACGTACACTGCACACACACACACAAAATACGAAACACCCCTCCGTGTAGCATTAACATAAAGTAGGGGCAAGTGCCGTTCGCGAGTAGCACCTACGATGGCCGGCACGCGGCACGCGAGGGGGTGGGTGGCCAGAACACACACGCGCACACACACGCGCGCACACACACGCGCGCACACACACGCACACACACACACGCACACATACACGCACACACACACACGCGCACACACACGCGCGCACACACACGCGCACACACACGCGCGCACACACACGCGCGCACACACGCGCGCACACACACACGCGCACACACACGCGCGCACACACACGCACACACACGCGCACACACACGCGCGCACACACACGCGCACACACACGCGCACACACACACGCGCACACACACGCGCACACACACACGCGCACACACACGCGCACACACACACGCGCACACACACGCACACACACACACGCGCACACACACACGCGCGCACACACACGCACACACACACGCGCGCACACACACGCGCGCACAAACCCAGCCAGGGTTGTGTTTGTTCTCATTGCGTCGTGTTGTCTCACCGTGTGAAGGCGGGTTCACGCGGCCGCGCAGGGAGGAGGCCATGGTGATGATGGCGGCTCCGTGCTGGTGGTTGTCATTTTGCCGTTTTACGGCATGGGGAGTTGGGGGGAGATAACCCGATAGGCGCCATAAACTAATTGACGAGGTGAGACTGAGACGGCCTTCCGTCTGCCTGCCGGCGGGCGCTCTGTCACTGGCTGGCACAGTCGGTGGCCAAGGAGAATGAACTCAAATGAAGAGACACAATAAAATAATGATGTGAATTACAAAAAAAAAATGTTTGTTGTTGTTGTTTAAATCATCACGTACGCTTGCACAGCAGGATTGTGAGTGATGTTGACAGTATGGGGAGGTTTTTTTTTGTCCAGCAGTGGATTGACCATCGCTGCTGCTCATCAATGAATGTGTATACTGTCTATTTAAAATAAGATGTGTGTTCTATCTTTGACTGTTAAGGCAAGTGTTATTGGTGAGCATATGTCTTACACAAAGACAAATGTGCCTCGTATGGCCTGAACAGGCTGATGGGGCAAGTGCGGTTCGTGAGTAGCACCTATGAAGGGAAAAGGGGCACATGAGGCGTTGGGTGGCCAGCACCACTCCCGACCGCCTTTGTCTCCCCAGTGCTAATGGGTACACATTGCACACACACAATGCTTTCTAAACTTAAACGGCCAGAACATCACTCAGTCGGTGAAACAAGAGGGCCACTGGCGATGAGAATTGCGTTAAAATCCGGAACAGGGTGGACCCAGCACTCACCAGCAATGCCTCCCTGCAGCGTCAATTAACTCCGTACAGCTTGGTGACAGGTGAACAGAAGCTATCCCAGAAGGAACAATAATTCCTGGCAAAGGAATGTGGAATGTATTTATTTGTGTTCATCCACCGATTGCTCTTCGCTGTCCGTCTCTCGGTTTATTTAATGAGAGAATGCTCTTAAACGCGACCGTACAGTTGTTAGAGGCAACAAACCCCGGCTTGTCAGGAGAACGCGGAGCCACACAACGTGAACTCCACCTGTTCCCTCTGTACGGGATCGAGTGTTCCCCCCTCGCACGGGCGGGGTTGATCCGGGTGCTCCGGTTTCCTCCCATGCGTAAACCATGCGTGAATTGGCCGAAAACATCTCAATATGTCGAGGACGACAGAGCTCGGGCAATTGTTGTCTGTGGTTGCCCCTCGCGTCTCCGAGTCGTTTTCTCGCTTCGACAGCGAGCGAACACTGCGCAGCCAGCGGCGCATTTCGAGTCGAAACTCTTCTAATCATTACAATTAAAGATTGTTTTTCTTAATAATTGTTAACAGATACACAGAATCATGCAAATTAATTCTTGAGCCGAAGTCAGCCCACACGTCTCTCAGTTTAATTCTGATCAAGCAGCTACCCCCCCACCACCACCACGCTGCTGTTGCCAACTCTTTCGCTCTTCGACTCCCATTGTGTGTTGCCAGTCACCTCCGTGTGTCTGACCCACGCGGCACAGGTGACCGTAGGCAGCGATTGAAGTCTGTCGATCTTGACGCACACCTGGAGAAGTCACCTTTAAGTAGGTTGCACAAACTGGCCTTCGTCGGCACTCCACACTGGGAGACACAGAATTCTATCCCGGTGAACTTCACTCCTTTTCTCGAGAGAAGCTTTTTGTGGTTTAGTTTGTTGTCCTTCTACGCACCTCCGATTAGCAAGGTTGTCTACCTACGGTGCGAGAAAGTTCGACATACATACATCGAAGAGCGCGTGGCTCAAGCAATCAAATCCGAATCAGAGACAAGTTCCAGCGCGGTGAAGTATGGTGAAATAACTCCACGTGGCTAGCGCACAGGCAGGCGCCTTGAGCAGGCAGTGGACTGATTGATCGTGAAATCTTAATTTTAGAACTTTCGTGACTGCAGGAATTATTATTTGGTTCTTTCGGTTAGACGTGACTTAACCGAAAGAACCAAATAATAATGATTGATTGTGACTCAGCTGGGAACGACCCGCCAAGGACACTCGGCAAGGCATTCGTTTTTATGACCATTATTGTTACTCCGACAGTATAATTATATATTTTTTTTGTACAACACCATACACACCTGGACCCTTAAGACGCACAATGGCTTCTTTTGAGCTTTAAGAGTGGTCTTTGTGCTCGCCACACACGGGAGGAGGGGGTGGAGAGAGGGGGGGGGTCTGGCAAGGTGCCCGACCGCAGGAGCGGCGGTTTGATTTCGAGGCGGCGTGGGAAAAGCACACACACAGACACACACACTCACACACACACAGACACAGACACACGGACACACACAGACACGCACACACAGACACACACACGGCTCACACACACACAGACACACACACAGACACACGGACACACACAGACACGCACACACAGACACACACACTCACAGACACACAGATACACACACTCACAGACACACACACACGCACACACACAGACACACACACACGGCTCGCACGCGGCGCAGCAGCAGCGACGCGTGTGACGCGGGCGGGGGGGGAGTGATCAAGGGGAAGGCATCAACTCAGACCAAGACTCTGAACTTCCTTCCCGGCTCTTCTCGCCACCCCCAGCAAGCGACGACTGGGATCGATGGTGCCCGGCTGCGGCTCTCATTGTCGCTCTTCTCTCGCTACTGCCACGGGTCGACTACTCCCGCCAACGTCACTCGCTGATTGAGATTCACTTTGATTTGTTTACGCGGGTAAGAAGCATTCAGCCGTAAGATGTCTACTAGAATGGCCCGGTAATAGGATCGGTCCATTACCAGGCTGACTGTTTCCTGTCTTCCACGCTGTGTTCAACCACCACACCCGCAGGTTACAACAACACACTCACCCGCCCCCCACTCACCCGCCAACTCACCCACCCACCCACTCACCTACCCACTCACCCACCCACTCATCCACCCACCCACTCACCTACCCACTCACCCACCAACTCACCCACCCACTCACCTGCCAACTCACCCACCCACCCACTCACCTCCCTACTCACCCACCCACCCACTCACCTACCCACTCACCTACCCACTCACCTACTCACCCATCCACCAACTCACCTACCCACTCACCCACCAACTCACCTACCCACCCACCCACTCACCTACCCACTCACCTCCCTACTCACCCACCCACCCACTCACCCACCCACTCACCTACCCACTCACCTACCCACTCACCCACCTACCCACTCACCTACTCACCTACCCACTCACCACACTGCAGGTCACTTCTCTTTCTGCTCCCTCCCTCCTACTGCTCCACTTTAGGATTCTCCCGACGTCGCCTTTCCTAACATCGGAAAGTGTCGCCGTTATATTTCCCCTCGCCTCTCGGCACCGCCCACTGTGAAAACAGACGCCGCTCCGTGCAGCAGCAGCAGCAGCGGCAGCAGCAGCAGCAGCGGCAGCAGCAGCAGCGTCGAGGCGCTGCTGCTGCCTCTTCCTCCACGATCCTCCTCGCGCCTGGACCAAATTGCTCCCATATCTCCGTTCTCTTTCCCATCCTTTCCCTCTCATCTCCCGTCATTCTGTCTCATGTCTTCTCTTTCCCGTCCATATGTTCTTCCCCCCAACGACGTGACATCCTCAAGTCCAATCCCCTTCCCCGTGCCTCTGCCACTGGCACACAACTCGACAAAAAAAACCCGATGCATTATTATCACTCTGACTTGCAACTGGCAGGGTCACAAGCACATCGGGTGTTGTTTTTATACAAAACAAGTCTGTGCGAGACACCTGTGGGACCACGATCCACAGCGATGTTGCACGTGGACGTGCCACAATGGTGGACGTCTTGGGTGGCTTTGCACGTGGCATGCAATGCTGATCTGTGGAGGACGTCCTGAGACTCCCGTCACGAGGGTAGGCGTCGAGGAGGAGGAGGAGGAGCCGCACTCTGGCTCGCGAGGAGAAGGCAGTACAGCAATTTGACTCGTCGCCATCTATCTGTGTGTGTGTGTGGGGGGATACAGCGTTGCCCCCTCGCACGTGTGGGGGTTTCTCCGGAGCTTGCCGTTGCTTCCCACATGCAGTACAAACACTCATCGACGCTGATGAAAAGTAGTCATACGAATCAGTGTGGCTCTCCTGCATAAATAAATATATTATAATTACAATATAATAATGGTCATGTATCTTGATACCAATTCGTGTGCATAATTAATGCGTTATTATTGCTATTGTTAAATTATAAACAAAAAACAATAATCAACCCACCGTGTTAAGAGAAGAGGGTGTGGGTGGAGGTTCAACCCAACTTGAGGTTTCCACTTTGTCTTTTTAAAAAAACATCCGCGTCGGGAAGCGCCGGGAACTTCCGCGGATCTCTAACGAGGGGGGTGGGGGGGCGCGCGACCTTCACGCCCACGCGCCAAACGCGGAGCGCACACGCGGCCGCGGAGAGGAAGGAGGGGGGGCAGGGGGATGGAGGGGGGGGGGCAAAGGGGGAGGGAGGGAGGACGCGAGCCGCTCTCACGCCCGGCGCCACGCTCCTCGCCCCGTGGTTCGCACCCTCGGGGCGAATGTTTCACGAGAGCCGCGGCTCGTGTCAGCCACGGCGCGAAGAGGCGGAGGCCCTCGCTGGCACTGGCCCCAAGTACGTCCCCGTGGCAGGAGATCGCGCTGACGCCGATGGAATGTGGAATTCCATCAGGACCACCGGACACTCGGGGAGGAGTGCCAACCCAATGAATGACGACATATCGAGCGCGGAGAAGATGAGTGGGCGGTTTTTGTTGTTGTTTGTTTGTTGTTGTGTAGAGTGTGTACAGAACAGAGTGCTTCATTTTAACCGCAACAGTCCTGATGGGCCTTTTGGCGTCATCTGGTCCAACCCATGTGAAACTAGGCTCTAAGGAAAGCTGTCTCGGGTGTGGACCAATCAACTTCAAGGACAGTCTTCTTAGGTTTTTTCGGTAAAGTCACGTAGAAAGTGAAATAAAATAAAAACAAAAATCACGACGTTTCGGAGGCAACGTCGTGATTTTTGTTTTTATTTCATTTTACTTTCTACGTGACTTTACCGAAAAAACCTAAGAAGATGATTCCTTGCAGTCACGAAAGCTTCAAATCTAGAATTCAAGGACAGTGCATACATTATCAGAGTTATGTTTTTTTGTTTGCATTATGACTGCAGGTATTGAGGTCTATGCAAACATGACTCCTCGTAAAAAAGGTGTCAGTTTTGTTGCCAGATAGAAGGGTTAAAAAACAATGATCAGTCTTGAGGGGTGTGTCGTCGGCACATGCGGGAGCTTCGTCGCCACATTCTGTCGCCCCTGTGACGTGGTGGCAGCAGCGCGATGTTGACAGTCTTCTCGGAGCCGCGTCCGAATCATTTATGAAAAGAAGACAGTTGTCTTTTATATTCGATCTATTTTCTATCAGTGCCTGTTGTGAAATAATTTCCTGAATTATAGCCGCTTGGCACAATCAGAGAAAATACAATTGATCGGTTAGTGACTCTTCTGATTATTTTCGTAATATTTCACCAATTTCATCGCGAGCCACCCATTGGGAACCCTCGCAGAACAGTACAACCCTCCCCCCTACCCCTCGCGTGTTAGAGAACGGCCCACGGACGTGGATATCACAGAGCCACTTTTGAACTCCATTTCTCAAGAGGCCTCTGCTCCACACAGTATGGGGGGGGGGGGGGGGCTTGGCAGCACTTGCCCACCTGCTCCGCATGTGAGAGTAATGCCCGTGGCAGGACGACCGCATCACACCGAGTCATTGAATTCCATCAGAGATGGGATTTAACCAAATTAAGCATGAAGCCAAAATGTGATTTGCGCGCAGTCAACTCGCAATCACAGTGAGCGGCTGAAGCGTGGATTTTCAAAAAAAAATGCAAGGCTCTGATCTCTGACCCACCCAGCTAACCTCTGTGTTTGTGTGTTCTCAAACACATCGCTCTGACGGCAGGTGTGGTTAATAGGGGCGTGGGGGAGGGGGCATAGGTGGGATGAATGTGGGGGGGGGGGGTAATTGAAGACGTGATTGGTCACTCCTGGCAAGGGGGAATTCAAAACAGAGGGAACTCAGCCCACATTGGAGCGAGGAATGGCCCGGATAGCAGTGGAAAAACGCATTCCACCCGCTCGGGTCAGAGACCCTCGGGGTCACTGACCTGGGCCCGCGTGTGCATCGTCACCTCGCGTGATCACTGCGAGTGACCTGTACAGGTGCATACAAAGACAATGATCCCCCGTATAACCTTAGCAGATTGTTGGGGCAAGTGCTGTTAGCGAGCACAAGGCCGGCACGGCGCACGATAGGGCCGGGTGACCAACACCACGCCTGGCCGCCTTTGTCTCCGCAGTGCTCATGATTACACGCCGCGCGAGGTCCTCGTATGAGGCTGAGTCGACGTAGGGAAGGCCCAGAATTGGTCCAGGTGAGCTTCACTAACCACTTCGCCTCCGCTCCCCATCACGATACGATACGTAGCAATGGGTTTTACCCCTTCTGATGCCACGATGTTAAAACACCATACAGACCAAAGCCGTCTCTGGTGTGGATCAATCAGTTTAAAAAACAATGCATCATATTATAATCAGAGCATGTTTTTTGTTTGCATGTTCACCACAAGTAGTGTGGTTAATGCTGACAGGATACCCTGAATAAGGAGTCTGTGTGGTGTTTTAACATCTTGACACAACTGTTTTATTGGCAGGAAGGGTAAACCCTATTGTTATATTTTAATACTGGAAAGAAAGGTCCCATAAGTTACGATACAATTCACAGACACAATAACAACAACCGCCATTCGGCATTAAGTGGCGGTGACGTGACACCACGACGGTTGTGCAAGGCTATGTGCACGTTGAGGCCACGTGAAGTGTCGAACGCCCGCCGGCAGGAGGTCACGGGGCAGACCCAGCTGGTGCTATGGGTCGACTGACTGAAATGACTGAGATGACTGGCCGATGCAACACCAGCTGTACCCCTACTGTGCCAACTTGCTGTGTTTTAGCCGCTCAGCGCTCCGCGCGTTGTTGTGAGCGTTGCTCCACTGCCCTCCGTTGTTACTGGAGGGCGACTGCCTCCAACTGCCCAGTAGCGTCCCTCACGAGCCTCCTCCACTGAGGCCGATCTTGACACCGCTGGTACCGGTCATCGGCAAGTCCACACACACACACGTGGACGCACGCATAATCAGAACCTTATCCCAGAGGAGGTATCAGCGCCGTCACGATCAACTCCCACCTAATCACACCGGGCATCAAGTGTGAGTGACACAAGGTCACACAGCCCAGGGGAAAAAAATACATCTCGTGACATTATCTTAGCAAAGCACACAAAGTCTCGTCCCTCACTAAGCTAACCAGCCTACCAGCTGACTAACCGGATGGCTCATCACCCTGCCAGGTCACCGCCCTGCCAGCAAACCAGCCTCACAGCTCACCAGTCTGGCAGGTCTTGGTCCTAGCAGATCACCAAACTAACAGCTCATCATGGCAAACATCACCACCAACCGTACGATCTATATCAGCGAGACTGCCTCAACCACCACCACCACTATTCTCACCACCATCATCTTCGTCGCTACTTCATTATTCACAACATTCTTACGCCAATTTTAGTAATCAAAACTACCCTCAGCACTTCCAGCCACCATCAACACCAAACAGCATGCACAGACTCATGGGGGTAGGTGCTGTTTGCGAGCACCTATTAAGGTCGAAATCGGTGCACCAGCGTGTTGTTTGCCGCTGGTGTTGACACCCCACAGCGGGCACGCAAGAGAGAGTGAACCTCATGGCAGAGCCGGGACAGGTCCACGTCACTCACTGCGGACAGACGTCAGACGTGGCTGGGGATCGAACTTGGGTGTTTGAGTTGGTATCACAGTGCACGCACCACTGTGACAACTTCCCTACACACCAGCACCACCGCCTCCTCCTAAGCAATTATTACCGTCACCACCATCACTTGCACCACCACCAACATCACCTACACCACCACTACTATCACTTGCACCACCACTACCATCACCTACACCACCACTAACATCACCTACACCACCACCATGAACTAAACCACCACTACCATCACCTACACCACCACTAACATCACCACCACCATGAACTAAACCACTACTACCATCACCTACACCACCACCACCATTAACTACTCAACCACTACCATCACCTACACCACCACTAACATCACCTACACCACCACTACCATCACCTAAACCACCACTACCATCACCTACACCACCACTAACATCACCTACACCACCACTACCATCACCTAAACCACCACTACCATCACCTACACCAACACTCCCACCAGCTACACCACCACTACCATCACCTAAACCACCACTACCATCACCTACACCAACACTCCCACCAGCTACACCACCACCATCGTTGTCAATCTCGATTACCAACACCGACGCGGGACAGCTAGGTGTGATGTTCACAGGTATTAATTTAAGGCTGAGTCAACCTTGTGGGAGACCCAGGACCAGTAGAAATATCACTCTCCATTGACGTTAGCCATCGACCGGGAATGGAACTCAGGTGACTATGTTCGTGGTGTATAAAGTGTGCTAACAACTGCCCCATCACCACCACCTACACCATCACCACCACCTACACCATCACCACCACCTACACCATCACCACCACCTACACCATCACCACCACCATCACCACCACCTGCACAACGAGAGACAACGATCACTCTTCCTCCGGTGAAGGAGCGCAGACTACAGCGGTCTATTTACGACATTGTTTACACAACTACCATTATCGTACACGATTCAGAAAAGGTATTTACAACCGAGTCACTGGGTTCGTATAACGACTGCACTCACCACTCCACATACCGATCCCACCACCATCATCCTAGTCATCATCATCATCACCACCACCCCTGCCACCACCATCACCGCGGCCATCATCAGCAGCACCACCGCCACCAAAGATGCCCCCTATATCCCCAACAGGCTGTTGGGGCAAGTGCTGTGAGCGAGTAGCACCTATGAAGGTCGGCACGGCACACGAGGGGGTGGGTTGCCAGCAGCACCACGCCCGGCCTCCTTTATCTCCCCAGTGCTGATGTTGCTTACGAACCGCACCAGGTCCTCATTTGAGGCTGAGTCGACCTAGAGGAGGACCAGGACCGGTTAAAATAACCATCGCCGATATTGACCACGAGCGGGATTCGAACTCGGGTCGCCGGGTTCGTGGAACTGGCGCGCTAATCGCTCCACCGCCGCTCGCCATAACCACCCACACCACAACCACCACGACCAGCGTCACCGCCACCACCACCACAACCAACACCACCATCACCGCCACCACTACCACCACCACCATCATCGCAGTCATCACCACCACCATCACCACCACCACCGCCAGCACGGATGGCGGGTACAGGCAGGTGCGCCGGTGTCTCGTGATGTTGTCACCCCCCCACCCCCCCACCCCCCCCACAGGGCCTCGCCACCGCCCGCCGCCTGGGGATGGAAGTCGTTTCTTCGTTTTTTCCCACGGGTCTCGGCTGCGAGTGATTGGCGGAGAGGCTCCCAGGTGCAGGAATGCGCGGCTCGCGTGTCAACACTAAACACGGGTGGCGGGCGGCGGCGGCGGCGCGTGGGGGAGGGTGGGGGGAGGTGGGGGGAGGTGGGGGAGGGTGGGGGTAGGTGGGTGGGGGTAGGTGGGTGGGGGTGAGGTGGAGGAAGGTGGGGGTAGGTGTGTGGGGTGGGTGGGGAAGGTAGGTGGGGGTGGGTGGGGGTGGGGGTAGGTGTGTGGGGGTGGGTGGGGGAAGGTAGGTGGGGGTGGGTGGGGGTGGGGGTAGGTAGGTGGGGGTAGGTGGGTGGGGGTGGGTGGGGGTAGGTGGGTCCGCGCCAGCTTGGGGTGGACAAGAGTTGGCCGACAGCCAAACGAACCCCCCCCCCCATCCAAAAAAAATCTCACCTGCCCTCTAAACCAGCAGCAGCAGCGCGCCAACTTTGTATACATGACGACTAAATCATTACCGTAACAGCAGCGTGAGCAGCGAGGCGCCTCCAGGTGGTTACCGTCGTTTTTGTGATCCGGCATCGGATTCGCGCCCGCCCGCCCGCAGGTTGTAAAATAAGCGCTGTTTTGCTGCGACTGTGACTTGTGTTTATGGGAATGCCTTACCGCAGTGATAGAGCGCAGTGTGATTATCGCTTTTGTAATAATAATTGTGGTTATAGCATGTTATAACAATGTTACTCATTTATGCAGGAGTCGTATGGTTCGATCACAGGAGGGTTCTGCTGCTTCTGCTACTCTGGGTTTTTATTTTGTAGATGTAATTGTTGTTTTCAGCCAATAAATGACGGTGATTTGTGTTCATCATCATTATTATTATTATGCACGTGAGGAGGAAGCCGGAGCACCTGGAGAAAAAACTCGGCGTGCGAGGGGGCAACGCTATATCCCCGCACAGATGGTAACAGATGGCGATTAGTCCACTTGCAAAACTACTATAGACTAACAACATTTTTTTATATTACCAGATAAGACCAACTGAGCTACATAGATCTTTTTCAGAGGCGACCTGGCCACAGATGATACCACAACGAAGTGGCTTATCACGTGAACATGTATTGCAGCCAAATGCTCGAAACGCGTGTTGTGGATTCTAAATGTGGAGGTGAAAACCGAAGGACCTGGAGGAAAATCCACGCGACCACGGGTAGAGAGAGACACGCAAACTCCAAATATACAGTAGGCGTCAGGGTCGAGATCGAACCCACGACCTCCTGCGTACCAGGCGAGGTAGTTAACATCTCGCCACCGTGGCGCCATGCTGTACCACCTTAGCCCAGCGAGAAGGCCGTGAGTGATCCACCAACCCTAGCTGCTGCCTCCACAGTGCTGGATTCCAGGCCACGTACATAGCCACCACCGCCATTCGGCTAAAGGTTAAAACAGTGAGTGTGGTGGAATGGTGGCTCAGTGGACCATGGTATTGATCTTGATGAAAGCCTACGCATACAATTAAGTACCCAGCGCTGATGTTTACACATTGCACCAGGTACTCATTTAAGGTTGAGTCGACCTAGAGGAGGCCCATGACCGTTTCAGATATTCGCAACCAATGTTGATGCTGCGATCGGGAATCGAACTCGTGTCGTTGGCTTTGTAGCTCCTCACGATATTCCACACACCACACACACCAATACATAGGCATGCTTACGATGATGATCATTATTGCAGATACACACGAACTACCTACGACAAGGACTCGAGCCGCAGTTGACCAACGGGGCCACGGGCAAATCACGAATCGGATCGTAGCGGGCAACAGCGATTGGCTGTCGGAGCCCCTCGATCTCGATCTCTGCGGGGGCGGCGGCGGCGGAGTAAATGGGTGGGGAGGTCGCCCGGCGCCTCGCTCGGACCGCTGCGATCTTCGCCTCGCGCTGTTGCCGCGGCCCCCATCGCCCTCGATGGGACTGACCTCTTCCAAAAGCCGGGGTCGGCCCGAGTTCAGGGGTCACGCCACCGCACTTTGTGCACCACTCCCCCCTCCACCCACCACCACCCCCACCAACAATAAGAGAGCGGCGTTGTTGGTGTGCTTGTAGGACGTAGTGGTGACGGTGGTGGTCTTGGTGGTGGCGATGGTGGGGAGCGGTGGTGCAGCGGTTAGCGCACTGCGCTACGAACCTGGCCACCCGAGTTCGATTCCCGCTCACGGCCAAAGTCAGTGACGATTGTCTGAACCGATCCTGGGCTTTCCCTCGGTCGACTCAGCCTCAAATGAGTACCTGATGCAGTGTGTAAACATCGCCACTGGGGAGACAAAGGCGGTCGGGCGTGGTGCTGGCCACCCACCCTCTCGTGTACCGTGCTGGCCTTAATAGGTGCTCACTAACAGCACTTGCACCAACAATCTGTTCAGGCTATACGGGGGATATTTGTCTTTGATGGTGGTGGTGATGGTTGTGGTGGTGACGATGGTGGTGGTGATGGTTGTGGTGACGATGGTGGTAGTGATGGTTGTGGTGGTGGTGACGATGGTGGTGGTGGTGGTGATGGTTGTGGAGGTGGTGGTGACGATGGTGGTAGTGATGGTTGTGGTAACGATGGTGGTGATGGTTGTGGTAACGACGGTGGTGGTGATGGTGGAGGTATGGCACGTGTGCAGTCGTGGCGATGTCTGTATTTTTTGTTCTTTGCAGCTTTAAAAATGATCGTTGCGCACCAAACCGATGGCCCAGCGAGTTCGCGGAGGTCGGCGATCGAGGGGACGCGACAGAGGCGCAGGCGGCTCACGCCGACCCCAGATGTCGACCCCCACGTTGTTGGGGTCGCGGCTCTTGCCGGGCAGCCGAGTCCATGTCCCCGTTTCGTTCCCTGGCTCCGAGTCGCTCCCCCTGGCAGCGCGGCCATCTGGGAGAGAGAGGGAGTGAGGGAGGGAGGGAGCACGAGGGGAGGCCGGTGGGTTTGGGCCGGGGGAGCAAGGCCACGCAATAGGAAGGAGGCAATGAAATAATGGGCGATTTTGGGAGTTCCACAAAATATCTGCGTGGAATCATATCCGTGCGCCACCTCGCCTGTCTCAAAAACAACAACAATAGGGACCAGCGGGTCTGCATGTCTCCCGAGAAGGGACGGCGGCATAGGGACGAGCCTGGTAACGGAACAGCAGCCAAAGGGGTGGACATGACGGAGAGGATGAACGTCGCGGAGACGGCGCGATCGGGATCGTTGGTGCGCAGGAGTGAGAAGATCACAGCCGTTGCAGGTTTCAGATGTGGACGCTGACGGCATTGGGGAGAGGGAGGGAGGGAGGGGGCCTTCATCCAGCAGCGGATAGACGGCGAACGATGCGAGTCGCTCATCAGGGGCCTGACGGAGGACGTGGCTGCGTGTCGACCGCGTGCGGGATTCGGCTTTGGAGGGAAGACGAAATCGTCGTTGGTGGCGATTTCCGAGTGCTAGTACGGTGACGCCTCGATCTCGATCGATCTCGATCGATCGAGATCGATCAATAACACATGTGCGATTTATAAACGAGATAGAAAAGTGACGTCGCAGTCTTTAATACACACGTACACACACACGTACACACACACACGTATAGATATTACAAAAACGTGCGCGTGATCCCGAGTGGAATGCTTCACGGGGGGGGGGGGGTGCGGTGTAGGCGCTGCGCTCTGCGCGCTGCGATTCTGAGAAGACGCAACGCGATGACAATCGGAGCGAGCTCGGCGCCCCCTGCCACCGCTGCCGTCTCCCCGTCGCTCCGTCTCCCCCGCCGACGCCGAGGCGAGGGTGGCGGCCGGCTCCGCCGAGCTCGCAGACTTCAAACAGCGACGGAGACGCTGCGGTGGCGTCGGCCTCGGCGTGCAGATACACATCGGCACGGATACAATAAAACACGCGGGCACGCGCGAGCACGAACGCACGCGCGCACACTCTGACGGACAATGCGATTTAGAGTTAACAACACACAAAAAACCCCTTTACAAACCCCTGGCTAAGAGAGCCACGATAAGGAGTTGTATCTGTACACCTTGCATACGAAGACAACGATCCCCACTCGTGCAGCCTTGACAGACTTTTTTGGTGCCAAGTGCTGTTCGCGAGCACCTATCAAGGCCGGCGGGCGGTACACGAGGAGGCGGGTTGCGGGCACAACGCCCTTCGTCTCCCCAGCGCCGATGTTGTTTACGCATCGAATAAGTAATTTTAAAAAATACTTTTTTAAAAACACGCTTTAATTAAATGTACCGTACGAGTAATGGCAGAACTCCACGACTCCAGGAAGTGGCCCCGAAGCTTGCCATAAAGTAATGGGGCCGTGGTGAATTACAGCCAACGTGAGTTGAGCGTGGGCCATTAGACCCAAGATGAAACATAACATATAAACAAGAATGTTTAAACATATTTTTGTATTTATTGAAAGAACATAGTATTGTCATCAGTATGACATAAGTATACCGAGTTTGCAGTCGATACCACATTGGGAAGTGGGTTAAATTTTAGTTACAAGATTTGAGGATACGACAACGACAACAACAACGACAACAACAACAGACAGAGTGAGTTAAATGAAAGTGTGTAAAAAGAGCTAATAGCTTGGCGGGCTGATAAATAAAATGTTTTAGTTTTACATAGACAAAAGTTCCCGTGTAGGTGACACAGGATGTTGGAGCAAGTGCTTTCGGAAGCACCTGTAACAGCAGACGCCAGCAGGTGACGTAATTACGCACGACCACTTTTGTCTCCCCAGCGCTGATGCTATTTACGAACCAAACCATGTACCCGTTTAAGGCTGAGTCAACCTAGAGGAAACCCTGGACAAATTCAGACATCACTCTCCAGGAATGAAACTCAGGTCGTAGGGTTCACAGTGCCGCAGCGTCCTCACCGATCCTTACAATTGCTGTGCTCTTATCGTCCATTATTCAGACAACGTGGACTCACGTCTTCATACAACTGCTCAACCCGAGTTATTCACGCGCTGAGATTTGCATCGCCTTGTCTGCTGTGCGCCCTTTGTCGCTGCTCTTTGTCCTGACACTCGTGGCGAGACGAGGCCGTACAGGAGGCTGTCTGTCCTCTGGCAAATCCGTTTCAAAAACAATGCATACGCCATCGTTATCATTGTTGTTGTTGTTATTGTCAAAGCGTGCGTGTTTGCATGTTTTAGCACGAGCATGAGTGGTTAATGCAGACTGGATGTCTTGCAATAGGTGTGTGTCTATTTGGTGTCGGAACATCTTCACACCTCCTGTATTATTGCCGGAAAGGGTAAAGCATATTATTTTTGTTTACTTTTTATTTTATTTTAGTTGATTCACTTGTGTTCGTAAACCGATATGCGCTAACCGCTAACCGCTACGCCACCGCTCCCCGCAACAACAACAGCACATGGCCCCGTTTAACAATTATTATTATTATTATCTTTTTCTTGGTTCTTTCGGTAAAGTCACGTAGATTGAAAACAAAAATCTAAATTAAAAGCAAAAAACCCACGACGTTTCGATCGCAAAACAAGCGGCCTTCTTCAGGTGGAGAGAAAAGGATTCCCGAATAAGACCGCTTGTGTTGCGATCGAAGCGTCGTGGGTTTCTTGCTTTCAATTTAGATTTGTGTTTTCTACCCACGTGACTTTTCCGAAAGAACCAAGAAGAATATGAATTCCGGCAGTCACGACAGTTTTAAGTCTAAATATTATTATCTTAATTGTGCTGCCGTGCAAACGACCCAGGAAGCCAGACGCCACGTCTACCGTGGGGCCCGGTCACCCTTCAAGCGTGCGGCAGGCGGCAGGCTGGGCTGGCGATGCGGGGCTACAGCGGGAGGTGCCTAACCCTGACCACAACAACAACGACAACAACGAGCAGGCGAATCATTAACTGGCTGGGGAGGGGCAATTAGCCCGCGTCTCCGTGGGGGGCGAATCGTTCCTCTGTTTCACGCCCCGTTAATCGTCGCTGCGCGTCTCTCGCACAAGAAGAGGGCAGCGGACGAGGTCGGCTTGTGAGCACCTTGAGTCCGTGCGAGTCCCAGATGCTCGCCCGCTCGTCCGCTCTGTTGCCAATGCTGCGTCAATGACCCCCCACCCCGGGGTGTGACGCGTCTCACTTATTCTCCACTCACTCCCTTCTCCATTCATTGAGTCCGCGCGAGCTTGAAGGATGTGGAAACAAACACCACCGCCATCACCCACCACCACCCCCAGTCATCACCACCCAACCGCCACGAACGCAGAGGAGGAGCGGTTAGAAGTTCATCTCTTCCGAGTTACTCATGTTTCTTGGCAGCCCGCGGGAAGGGGTTTGCGGCTGTCCGCAGGCTGCGTGCTGAAATTCACGCCGGCAGGATGGGTCGCTGTTATATTGACATGCACAGTAGTATGCTGGTGCTTCCCGTTGGATGTGGGGCTCTTTTTGTTGTGGCTGCTGCTGTCTAATTTTCGAGTCTTCATTGTTCGTTACGCGATGACCGAGACACGTGGCACGCGTCCGATGCCGTCCGATCTCTGTGGCTAAGCCAGGGTCGAGCATGGATAATGCTTGGACGAAATCAATGAATTGTTAATTCAAGATTCTGTAGGGTTGAAGTCGAGGCACCCTTTGTTAGCGTGCACTCATAACGCACGATGCGGCTTTTGCAGAGGGCAAGCTCCGAGCACACCAGAACATCAACAGGCCGAAGCACGCGTCTTCTTGATGAATGTAACATTAGAGACAAGCCACACCTTCATCAAAGCTCACCGACCAGCGTGGTGAAGTATGGCCAAAGAGCCCCCTACGACTCGCATGGCGTGCAGAGGCCTCGGTCCAGCAGTGGGTCGACATCGACAAAGGGCCTGTGTGCCTCTTGCTGTCTCGAGGGTTTCCTCATCAGCGGCTTCAGCAACGAGAGATGAAACGCGACGATGAGGATTGATGCTCTCCGCACCCCCCTGATGGACAAAGCAGCCCCCTTGTGCCCACTCGCAGTGGATTTGCCCCTGGCCAAACTGCCACGAGGCAATAATCGGCGCGCAGATGAAGATATGTGAGATAGTCTGAGACAAAGAGATCTCTCTACCAGCTTAGCTCAGATCTTTGGGGCGTTGTGGGGGTGGGGGGGCACACGCTGTTAGCGAGCACCTATTAAGGGAAGGAGTGGTAGGGTCAATGTATTACTCATAGAGTGTCGCTGACGAGGGGAGACACTGCAGCGAGTCTCTCGTCGTCGGCTTTGTCGGCCTTCGTAGCGGAGTAGAAGGCCAGGTTCATGGAACTACCGAACGTCAGTGCATGGTTGGGGGTCGACCCTCGGTTTATCAGGATTGTACCTCGCCACGATTGTCTCGCACATCATGGATGATGATGAGGATGATGATGAGGATGATGATGATGATGATGAGGATGATGAGGATGATGATGATGAGGATGATGAGGATGATGATGAGGATGATGATGAGGATGAGATGATGAGGATGATGAGGATGATGATGATGAGGATGATGATGATGATGATGATGAGGATGATGATGATGAGGATGATGATGAGGATGATGATGATGATGAGGATGATGATGATGAGGATGAGGATGATGATGAGGATGATGATGATGAGGATGATGATGAGGATGATGATGATGAGGATGATGATGAGGATGATGATGAGGATGATGATGATGATGAGGATGATGATGAGGATGATGATGAGGATGATGACGATGATGAGGATGATGATGAGGATGATGAGGATGATAATCCACGCACCGCTACATCCCAATTCACAGTTAATTGCGGCCGACCGGAATACACAGAAGAAGAAGGAAAAAGCATGCGAACGCTGTATCCCATACAGATGGAACAGATGGAGTCCACATTTGCTGAACCCCATCGTCCTGGCGAGCCAGGATATGGCGACTCGACAGTTTCACGACATTTCTGCGACCCACAAACCCTCGCCTCCACAGCTGCTGGATCACAGGCGTGCCCAACGTACAACCCAACATCATCGCCACAATCACCACCACCACCACCACCAACCACAACAACCACCACCAACCATCATGACCACCACTACCAACCACCACCACCTCATCTCATTTGAGATGCCGTCTTTGTTATCTGCCCTCCACCACCCCGCACACCAATTCCACCCATCGCAAACGATCTCATTCTTCTTCATTTCACCTCCGACTATTTCCTGCAGTTTGTTTTATATATATATTTTTACTTTTCAAAAATCGACGCTGCACTCAATAATGTGCGGATTTGTGTTCGAACAATCGCACACAATGGCATATCCTCGAGGTTGGCGTCACCGGGGCATTTAGAATCCACTTTAGCGGACAGGATTCACACTCCAGCGATCCGCCCAATTACTTGAAGCGAGCCTCCACGAGACTGCCAAGTCGACACAAACTCGCAATGCCCCCCCCCCCAACCCCCCCAACCCCTCAACCCCCGCCGCCTCGCTCGCTATTACATTCAGCGCGTTTCTATAGCTCGCTGGCATTTGTCCTGTTCAATAACACGCACACGCGCACACAAAAATAAAAGTCCCCCCCCCCGCCACCACCACAGTATAGCCTCTAACACGCTGCTGGGGCAAGTGATGCGAGCTAACACCCATGAAGGTGCCGGGACATCGCACCGTGGTTTTAATCCCACACAGCGGATGTTGAAACATCACACCAGGTACTTAATAATATGCCTAGTCCACCTAGGGGAGGCCCGATTCCAATATTCGCCACCGTTATTAGCCGTGGACGCGAGAATCAAACTCAGGCACCCTGGGTTCGTGCGTAGCGCTCACCCAAACACTACGCACACACACAGACACACACGCTCACCGCAACACTCCCACACACACACACACACGCTCACTGAAACACTACCACACACACACACAGACACACACACACACGTGCGAATTCACACGCGCGCGGGTTCACACACGCGACCGCACACGCTAAATAGGCTGCACCCCGACGCGGCGACTTGGGAGTTGCGAGCCGCGCTGCGCGGGGCACAGCGACACAGTTACAAGCTGCGACTCAAAGGCTGCAGCTGCGCCACACAGGGGCAGCCCTGGCAAACAGGGCCTCACGTTCACACGGAGCAACCGCGGCGAACTGGGGCCCGACCTCCTGCGTCATCCCTCCTCCTCTTCGACCGCCCGTGGCTTTAATCCCACGATTATAGACAACTGCAGTGTGCGGGGCCAGTCACTGCACGCGTTGCGATGGCTGTAATCCTCCCACGGAGAGTTTATTAATTTGTCGTTACCAAGGGTTCACTCTTGGCTGCTCGGCTCCAGCACTCCACAAGCAATGAATCGGTCAAACTTTATTCATTTCAAGGCCGCCTTTCTTAACACCCCCAAGGCCGCAGGGCCTTACATACATTATCCTCCTTTGAAACTTTGAAACCGTGCAATTAGAATGGTAATCCGGTTTATCTTCAACCATACAATATTTTGTCACTTTAATCTTTAATTTAGTTTTCAAATGTGAACGCCAGCCGCAAGTGGCGGCGGTTTAAGTTGTTGTATATTTGTTTTACTTTGGACGGTCGAGCGTATTCGACGAGGAAGGGAATTCAAAGGGGTCTTAGAAGCCACGCAAGTGCTAAAGGGGATGAGAAGACTCGGAGGGAGAGGGGCTTGCGATTCCCGTGTACTGCCGACGAGTCGTGCCGTGCCTTACAGCGGGCACTCAGCACCGACTCGGAACCTTCAAGCGGAGCGGAGTCGGCATCACGGCAGCTTGAGAAGCAAACTTCCAGCCGCGGTTGAGTTGCTCACTCGATATTTTGCGGACATAAGGCACTACTACCGCCACTGGAGTACGAACATGATACGTCTATCTTCTGTAATAATCCTATATTATTATTATATACCCAATAGTCCTGTAATCCTATAAACATTCAAACAAATTTGGACAAATTCAGACGGTGAATTGGATTACTGTTTGTTGGTCAATGTTAGTGTCTAGCACGGTTGGCTACCTACGGTGCGAAAGAAGTTCAAATATACATACAATAACGATGTTCTGTTAAAATATAGTTGTTTTGGGTTGATGTGATTGTTAGCCCATGCATCACGCATAGTTTTATTATTTATCATTCACGAGATCGGATATATATTCAAGACAGTTTGCCGAGCCCTGTTTAGACTCCACGCGTCCCTCTACTTGAGCGCAGAGTGAAAACAAACCTTGTTCTACCTACTTCATCTTAGGGCCTTCCGAAAAAAGAAAAATCCCCCAAAAACGCTAACATACGGGTGCAAAGTGTTCTGAATAATTTGACTGAAGTGGAATATGAAAGAATGACCTAGACGCATGAAGCTCCGTTTGACGAAGCATGAAGGGGATGTGAACTAAAAGCAGAAAGACGCTACAGGCAGAGTCGGGTGGCACGATAAGGGGCAAGGAAGGACGAAACTAATGGAACGACTCGTTTATAAACAGATCGGTTTTTAGTCGGGACTTGAAAATGTCACACTCCCCGAGAGCCTCATGTCTATGGTAACAAGGTCGCGTAGCTATGGAAGGACTTTGTGTTTTGCAAGTTTAATGGACGTTCAACATGCAATACGTTTCAATATACATATAAACAAAATATTTAGTACAGTATTTTACAAACTCTCCGCGAATCGAGTCTGTTAGTCAACTCCGCACTTTGTGACGGCGCTGATCGCCCCAATGATCCTCTTTGGGTTGTTCAGGCGAGACCGTTCTTACTCCCAACATGCACCGGGGCACAAAACAATTACCATGACCGCGAGCTCTTTACATTTTTATTTATTTATTATTTTTAATTAGCGCTCGTGAAAGAGGATTTTCTCTCTCTCTTTCTGCTCTTGTTCTCTATTCTCGCTTCTTTGCAGAGTTTCGGTTTTGGTGTTTTTTTGTGTACGTCCCCGCGGCTCTTCCCCGTGCCGTGACCCGTGAGTGACCCCGGCAGTGACCCCGGGCTGAGACCACGGGGAGAGACCGCGGCCCGGCGCTCCGAATCTTCCCGGCTCCGCTGGGCGCACCCACCGGGCTCCTCTCGATCCTCGGCGCGCGCTCACGCACCACGCACGTGCGCTCACTCCACGCGAAGAAAAGATTCGGCGTTTTGTATTCTTCGTCTGCTTTATCCGTCTTTGTACGAAGTCGCTCACAGTTTGCACCCGCGTGTAATTGGCGCTTTCAAAGGGGGAAGGCGCGCACGCTCGCCCGCTCCCTGTCTCTGCGCGCCACAATGGAACGGGGGGGGGGGGGGTGAAACGTCGTCCTTGCGCGCTGCTTCTCGAGTCGCCGTCCACACGGCGAGAGCGGCGCGCGGCGGTGCAGGCCGCTGCTGTCGCGAAGCCAGCGACGGGCGGAGAAGGTCCATTGGCCGAAACGTCACCGATTGTATTTAGTTGTGTTCTTTTAAGAACATACACGCACGGCGTTGTTGTTGTTATTGACGAATGCGTTCTTGTTGTTGTTGTTTGTGCTGCACTGCCAACGCAGCAGAAGCACCACCGCATAGGGACGTTTATTAGGGTTGATGGACAAAAAACAAACATTTATACGCGAAAAGCCTACGTGTTGAACTCAAAACAAGAGGTTTGCCTAAATCAGAGGTTTACCCAGATCTGAACGGGAGCCCACGGTCTAGGCGGGGTGCTCTCACCAATCACCTTTGCTGACGTTTGCTCAAATTTGTGAAGCATCTTAGACGACGTCACGGATGGCAGTTTTGGCCTGAAAATGGTCGACCCACGTTGTAAGCGGGCACCCTTCTGTCGCTGTCCCCTGGGGTCGCCGTGTCATGTTCACTGTAGCCGTGGTCGATCCACTGCTGGATGAAGGACCTTGCTGTCCGAGTCAACGACCGATCCAGGATTTGAACTCGCAACCTTTGGCGATTGCGAGCCGCTTGCTCTGCTCACGCGGTACTCATGGGGACTCTGGCTCGCGTCGTGAAGGGCACTCACTGCAAGATCCGACCGTGTCCGTCCGGTGCTCGCCGAGCTGTATCGGCTTCCGGTTGCCGAACGAACACAAAATATGAGATCGCACTTATTTACACGCACACACACACGGTGCTTGCCACCAATGAACCACAATACCTTGCTGATCTCGACCAGGAGCATAAACCGTCACGCGAACTCTGACCCTCCTGGCAATGGCTTTTGGCTCGTCATAGAACAAAGACGGGCACCCCATCGCGCGCTTTCAGATGCGCTTCTGCGGCCGTCTGGAACGCTCTTCCTTCCGATATTCGGAAGCCACTGGAGCCACGCACTTTAACATCCAGGTTTAAAACAATTTTTTTTTGAACTGCGTCTTGTGTTTAGTTTGGCGTCCTTCCCCAGCACCTCCGATTAGCACGATTGGTTACGTATGGTGCGAAAGAAGTTCAACGTACACACAGTACATACATCGGGCCACTTGATATCACCCACGTGATCGCGACTGCTTAAACACGCACGCTCGCACACCTGTGTTTGCAAACCTGCACGCGTATATATATAGGAATGTTTACACACACGGAAGGCATCAACTGACCATCGCTGACTTGGTCCCCAATGGACTTGTTCGACAAAAAATAACCCCTAACAGCAGTCGTCTTGCGACACAAATCAAAACACAATGATTATTTTTTTTTACTAAAAATGTATAAACATTACCGGGCGCGACCCAGAGCCTCAATGATCATGGCCAGTCACTCTTCACTTGACCCCGAGCGCAGCGAAGCAACGGCGACACACAACGTGCCCGCGCATTCCTGCCGCTATTTACAGGGATATCTGTAGCCAAACTAAACTATTCTTTAGACGCGACTTAACCGAAAGAACCAAAGAATAATTCCTGCAGTCACGAAAGCTCCAAAATTAAGATTAAACTATTCAACTTTTTTTTTATTTCACCAGGTAAGGCCCACCTGAGCTATGTAGGTATTTTTTTTTCAGAAGCCACCTGACCATCACAAATGGTAGCTCAACGAAGTTGGCTTACCGCGTGGACATTTATTACAGCCAAATACTCTGAACGTGTGATGTTGATTCTGAATGTGGATGGAAAAAACGAAGGACCCGGAGAAAAATCCACGCGGCCACGGAGAGAGAGAGACACACAGATTCCAAGTATACAGCAGCAGGCGTCAGGGTCGGGCTCGAACCCACAACCTCCTGTATACCAGGCGAGGTAGTTTACATCTCCTAGCCATCGTGGCAATGATAATACAGCGTTCGTCATGATGCGTCCGCAGTGGTGCACAAGCAAAACGAAGAAAACAACACATTCATCGCTCAAACTCCCATTAATGTCAAATATTAACAATCGGGAACGTTTCGTGCAACGGCCCTGCTTCGTAGCAGAGAAAACAAGATTGTACTGCCCCGATTCTCAGATGTAACAAGACACGTGGGGGTTCTTTGGAAGCCACGTTATAGTCTGGGAAATTTTATGACGAAAAATTGATTATTTTTCAAATACATTTTCACAAACACCGATATCACCATCGTCACCAACTTTAACCAAATTCAAAATACGCGCGTGTGTCCACTGACTGGGTGTGTCTCTTGATTTGTTTTTGCACGAAGCATTGCTCTGCACAAGTTCTCAGTCTCTCGTAGATTCGGTAAAAGCAGTAATTAATACGGTGAGGAAACAACGTCTAATGAGCGAGTTCACTCTATTTGGCGATCATTCTACTGCATCTGCGTCGGCAGTGGTGCAGAAGACAATCTGAGGATCAGGGTCGATAGTTTTTGTTCCTCTTTCCGGCAGCGGACTTCTGTAATAAAATAGCTTCACAGATCATCGGATTCCTCCAGTATGAATACAGATTCTGTTATTTTCCCAAACGTGTTGAGATTTAAATTTCGATTTAAAGCTTTCGTGACTGCAGGGATTCATCTTCTTGGTTCTTTCGGTAAAGTCACGTAGAATGGAAATAATAAAATAATAAAAATAAAACATAATAAAATAAAATAACATGATTATAATGTTTTATTTTTATTATTTTATTATTTCCATTCTACGTGACTTTACCGAAAGAACCAAGAAGGTGTTGAGATTTGTCCATAAACAACATTTAATAACAACAACAACAACGCCAATAGGTCACGGAATACGAAAAAAAACCGATACACGAGGATCATTTGCCATCACGGACGTCGCCGTTGCCCAGCCGTCCTCTGGGCCGAGCCATCGCGTTGTGCCCTGAAGCCTCTCGCGCTCTTCGCCCAACCGGAGTTTGCCGTTCACATCTGTGACGGCCCAACGCCGGGACTTTGGCCGCTGTGATTGCGAGCCTCCGAACACAAACAGATCCATAGCGATGAGCACTCACCCCCTGTTCTCTCCGTTGCGACTGCCACACACAAGGGTTGGCCGGGAGCCCTCGCGGAATAGGCATCGACCTCCCGCTGACTATTGAACGCAACCCCGGAGATTTAAACAATAGGAGTGTTTTTAAGAAAATAGATTATTATAATGAATGACTCTGGTCGTCCAGAACTGACCGCACAGCGTATGCACAAACCACACATACGAAGGAGGAGACATCACAGCGATGATGATGATACACGACTCTGTACACGGTTAAAGGCGCAGCGCTAAAATGACTTGCTTACACCACTGCTAGGCGGAAGATGCCTCGACTCGAGGTAACTCTGGAAAGTCACTTCAAAGGCGTTCTTCATCGCAAGGCCCGCGGGTCACTGGCGGCCTCTGGTGGCCTTTGGTGCGCCCCCGACAAGACACAAAGAGCGACAGCACCCCCACATCATCTCCATCGTCATCATCATCATCGTCGTGTTGCTGCCAAACCCCCAATGGTTTCAAATGGTGTGGCTGGCCTCACACTGATGTGTTATCTGAAAATGAGTGAAGAACACTGCTCTAGAGCATATTCTGACCTGATATTCCCATGTGTACATATATCCCCTGCGGACACATAGAAATCCCAGCTGGCCCCGAGTATGAATGGGAATTTTAACTTGAGAAGAGAAAGAGGGGCGATTACGTGGCCCAGTGGTAGCGCATTCCCTGCCGGTTGCAGAGGTGTGTGGTTTGAATCCGGCTTGCCGCCCAACTTAATACCGCAGTTGAGCCTTAACCGTAAACACTCCACGTCTTCTGCTTAACAGTGGACGTTAAAGATCCCGTGACGTCGTCCGAAGAAGAGCAGGCCATTGTGTGCCAGCGTCACGGTCCAAACGTTGCTAAAATGACTCGCAAATGACTCAATGTAGAGGCGACGCGTTGCAATCGTTGAAACCAGCTGCGAAAAAAAAACAGTTGTCAGGACCCTTTTGGAAAGGTGTCTTGAGGCTGAGGCTTCTCTGGGTAAACGCGCGTGTGAGACTCTAATGCGTGTGAACAGGAATCGCTTCATCATCAACTGGGATCGCGAAGTTCTGCGTTGAATCTCCGTATAATTCCACGAGCACCTCGCGTGTCTGAAACTCGCTGAGTCCGGCGAAACAAAGAACGTCCGAAAAAAGAAACAAGGGCTCACGCCGGCGCACATCGAATTCTTGTTGAAACTTCTTCTTTGGCAACGGAGCACGACCGCGATAACGCGTGGACGGAGGGAGGGAGAGGAGGTCCTGGGCAAGGGGGGAGGGAGAGAGGTGGGAGCGGTCAGAAGCGGCGGCGTTACCGCAAGGGGTCAAGCGGGTCAAGGAGAGACTCGCGATCGGTGGGCAGCCGCCACGCTCCGCGGTGCCACGCCTGCCCACTCGGGCGCTCGCTCCCACACGCGGACGAGGCGACGTCGCCGACGTTACCTTGTACGGACGCTTAGCTCAGGAAAGCGTCGCGAGTTTTTTTTTTAATTTCTTTCCAGGAGGGTCCGGTCGAGTTATCGACGCGGTGGCGAGGTGTTAACTGCCTCGCCGCGTGGTGTACAGGAGGTCGTGGGTTCGATCCCGACCGTGACGCCTGCTGGATACTTGGAGTTTGAGTGTCTCTCTCTCTCCGTGGTCGCGTGGATTTTAGTCCGGGTCCTCGGGTTTTCCTTCCACATTTAGAATCGACGCGCGTTTAGAGTATTCGGCTGCCATACATGTCCACGTGGTAAGCCACTTCGTCAAGGTATTGCTATTGTGGCCAGGTCTGAAAAGGAGCTCAACATGGGGAAGTAAGAGAATGTAAATATTTTAGTTTAGAAGGTGATTATTTTTGCTGCCTTTGACATTCCTCCTCGAAAACACTGGTGGTGCATCAGCCATCAACCGCGTCAGGACATCAACAGCAGGATCATGATGTGCAACATCTCCTTCACGAACGGAGCATTAAAGAGACGAAGCCACGGCGGTAGTGCGACTGTGGCCATGCATCCGAAGCTCGAGACCATTTCGTCATCCCATAAAGACACACACAAGGATATAGAGATATGTGGACACTCAAAGAGATACGTAAAGATGCATTAAATAAAAGCCGTAGAAGAGAGACAATGGCCATGTAACCCAAACTCTGAACTTTGCAATAATCCCAAAAAGCACAAAGACAAATACAGAGTCATAGAGAGACACAGAGACCTGCAGAGTTACACAGAGATACATTAAATAGCTACACAGATGTAGGTTGGTTATTCGAACGCCGTTAGAACTATGCACTTTAAATTTCATTTGAAAACGAATTTCTTTAGATCTGCGTTTTGTGTTTAGTTTGTTGTCCTCCTCCGTACTTATGACGAGCACGGTTGGCTACGTACGGTGCGAAAGAAGTTCAACATAATCCATTCATTAAAGATGAGCCACAGGAGTGCGATGGCGGACATGCAACTTGGACCAAACACATTCCTGCGGAGGGAGCTGGCAGGAACGTTGGGTTGCTCGGTCAATGGTCAGGGTCACCGGCGGCGTGGTGTATTCCGCAAATATGCCCGACTGTGAGGGCGGGCACAAGCCGGAGTGAGTAGGTTCAACTTTGAGTTTTATAAGGGCAACACGGGGTGGCCAGCCCCTCCCCACCCAGCCTCACCCCTCCCACCCCCACCCAGCCCCTCCCCACCCTCCCCACCCAGCCCCTCCCCACCCTCCCCACCCAGCCCCTTCCCACCCTCCCCACCCAGCCCCTACACACCCTCCCCTCCCCACCCAGCCCCACCCTCCCCACCCAGCCCATCCCCACCCTCCCCACCCAGCCCCTCCCTCCCCACCCAGCCCCTCCCTGCACGACGGACACAATAATCCCCTGTGGGCTGGTGGAACCAGGAGGTTCCTACCAACAATAGTGAACACACTGTAGTCGGTGCTCTTTGCACGCAGGGACAGCGAAACGACGCGACCTCTCTCTCTCTCAATCTGCCGAGGCCCTCTCGGCCTGACCAGCGGGCCGCGTGACACGCGAACCACGTGTCCATCGCGGCTCCATCTCCACGGTGGTGGTCGTGCTCTCGGGACGCATTCCATTCCTCGCCCTGGAGTCACCCGAATATCACCGGCGCACCATCGCAGGAGCTGGAGATGTTGTTTTGGAACTTGTCTCATTGTGCCATCTGCAGTCGACGTATTTAGAAGTTGCTCGGTCAGAAAAGAAAACAAAAATTGCTATCAGCCCTCGTAGATTTCCATCTCTTGAATCCGGATGTGAACTCCCTGTTCAGATCTGATGCGGAGTTTAAGCACCTTGAAACTTGACGTTGGCCGGGTGGCTCAGAGGTCAATGCGCTATGCTGTCACTGCTGACGGCCTGGGTTCGGGTCCAGCTTAAGGCCGCCCATGATTAGACCGTACGTTGAACTTCTTTTGCACCGCACATAGCCAACCGCGCTAATCGGAGGTGCGGGGGAAGGACAACAAAGCCAACACAAAAAGTAGTCCTAAAAAAATGAGTTTTCAGCAAAATGATTGCACAAAACATAAATCCCGATCGCTTGAGCTTTGGTTCTGAACTAAATGTGGCCAAGTTCCAGCTCTGAGAATGAGGGTTTGACTGCCGAGTGACAACGGCTACTCTCAAAGGCAGGGTGGGAGGGAAAGTGCTGCCCCCTACTGTGTGGATCGTCTGCCACTTGGAGAGATCTCAGAGGTAGTTTTGCGATATCCACTTCCGTGGGCCGTTCTGTGACATGCGGGCGGGGGGCGGGGGGTGGTCGCACTGCCCTGCGAGGGATCTCATTGGAGCGTTCGTCTCGCGACGTGACGCTGATAACGAAATCGCGATTAAATGGGAGAAATATGAAACAAATGAGAACTTTGAAGAGTAGCACACAGTTAGAAATGGAACAACTGCATGTTCTTCATTGTGCCAACCTGTCATAATTAGACAATTAAATGATTCAGACGGCCATCGATTAGAAGAGGCCGACCAGTTGACTCAGGGAGGCAAGCAGGTATCCAGGCCGGGCGACAAGCAGGTGGACGTATTGACAGTCAAGCAGACAGACAGACAGACAGGTAGGTACACCTACACACAGACATTCACGTGGGCATTCAGACAGTCGGAGGGACAGACAAAGACATACAGACAGGCACATGGGCAGAAAGACAGTCAAGCAGACTGACAGACGGGCAGGCAGACAGACAGACAGGGAATCAGACAGACATACAGACAAGCAGACAGACAGACAGACAGGCAGGCAGACAGACAGGCATGCAGGCATGGACAAACACACAAACAAACGAACACACGAGGCATACAGATGCACGTGCAGGCATTCGTACAAACAGACAGGCGGACGGTCACAAAGGCGGACACACGAGGCACACAGATGCACGTGCAGGCACACACACACACAGAGGGACAAACAAGCTGACGCGCATTCCTCCTCCTCCTAAACCCTCTCGTAAATAAACACGGGGACGGCGGTTTACTCGTGCGCGGAGGACAAAAGAGGTGGACGTTGCCGATGTGGCTCTCGGGGGGGAAGGGGTGACCCAGGTAGGGAGGGGAGGGAGGGAGGATCCCTCGGCACGCGCTGTTGTTTCAGCGCCAGCGGGCAGCCGGGGGGAAGGGTAGGGGGCAAGGCACCCCCTGGCCCCGCGCTAGTTGCGCTGCTGAGCGTAGTAGGCATATGAACTGGGCCAGCCCCCCCCCCCATCCCAAGAGGAATACATAAGTTAAATCGTGGCCCGAGGGGAGAGAGTGAAGTGAGAGGGGAGAGGGCGGAGTGGGAGGGGAGAGAGTCGGATACTTTTTTTTTACTTTTAAACCACTTTTATTGCTGCCAGCAGCAACAGCTCTGTAGCCGATTTCGATACGAAACAAAGTCGCCAGCGACAAATAACCACGTGGCGCTGCACGCGCCACGCACGACACAAACAACGCCCGAGAGAGAGAAGCGAGAGGGAAGAGAGAGGAGAGAGAGAGTGGAGTGAGAGGGGAGAAAGCGAGCAAGAGAGTGAGCGAGAGAGTGAGCGAAAGTGAGCGAGAGTGGGGAATTACATAAAAAAGTTAAAAAAATACGAAATGATGAACGAAGCAAAGTGCCGACTCCACCGAGCATCTTCTTGTTTCCTCTGATCGTAAAAAAAGAAAAAAAAAACAAGAGAGTGGAGTGAGAGGGGAGTGAGAGTGGAGCGAGCACGTCTATTTTAGTTTCACTCTTTGCCCGGTGGCTTTTTGCGGACTCAGCTGATTCCAGCGACACGCCGTCTGACTGTTTTGTGCGCGCGCGGTGCGTAACGAGTGCGCGTGCGCGTGTCCCGTGCGCGCGCGTGGGGAGCGGTGGCGCATGTGGTTAGCGCGCTGCGCTACGAACCCGGCGACGGGACCTAAGTTCGATGCCAGCTCTCGGCCAACATTGGTGGAGAATTTTTGAACCGCTCCTGGGCTCCCCCCTAGGTTGACTCGGCCCTAATTGAGTATCTGGTGCGGTGTGCTAACCTCAGCATTGGGGAAACAAAGACGGCCGGGCATGGTGCTGGCCACCCGCGCGCTCGTGTGTTGTGCCGGCCTGAACACAAACAGCGCTTGCCACAACAGTCTGTGAAGGCTACATTGGGGATTTTTTTCCTTTTGTGTGTGTGTAGATCTCTGTTGGTGCGTATGTCTGGGTTTGTTTGTATGCATGTCTTTGTTTGTGTACTATACATGTCTGGATGTGTTTGTGGATATGTGTGTGTATTGGTATTCATCGATGTGTATTTGTCTATATGTGCGTTTGTGTATGTGTATCTCTGTTCACTTTTGTGCGTCGTGTCGGCCTTCATAGGCGCGACTCGCTAACAGCACTTGCCCCAAACAGTCTGTTAAGGCTATACAGGGGATCTTTGTCAGCGTGTATTTGTGTGTGTATGAGTGAGACTGTGTCAGTGTGTCAGTGTGTTAGTGCGACTACGTGTAAGTGTGTCAGTACGACTACGTGTCTGTGTGTCAGTGTGTCAATGTGTCAGTGTGTCAGTTTGTCAATGTGTTAGTGTGTCAGTGTGCATGCAGGCTGGTGGTGGGGCGAGTGGTTGGGTGAGTCTGGCAGGTAGCTGGACGGGTAGTCTGACAGGTCGTCAGGCGGGTAGTGGGGTGTGGGTGGTCAGTGACTTTGTTGCGTGGGTAGTCAAATGGGAAGCCGGGTGATTAGTCGGGTGGGTAGGTGGGTGGGTAGTCGGGTGGGTAGGTGGGCGATGAGTCGGGTGGGTAGGTGGGTAATGAGTCGAGCGATGGGTGGCCGGGTGGGCATTGAAAGAGGTGGGCGAGAATAATGAGCGTTCGTCAGAGAGGAATGAAGCAAGAGAAGAATCAGACTCAGAGAATTGATGGGGGGGGGGCAGGGGATTGTGTGTGGAGGGGGGGCTTAGGACATAGGTGGTGGGGGTAGAGAGGGACAGCCACGTGAATCCGAGCCGACTGTGTTCACTAAAAGACGAGCGAGAGAGATGATCCGCGCGTTGATCTGCAGCGCAAACACGAGTTGCGGCGGCGGCCGGGCCACACACGCGGGATTAGCGGCTCCCGGTCGCCACCAACAGCGGCAACTCGGTCTTGTGTCCACGGCAAAAAGAGAAAGGACAAAGTGTGGCTTAAAGCGAGAAAATATAAAGGCGTTTAGGAATGTCCAGCGTGTTGTCCAGCGTGTGTCCGTGTGTGTCCACCGTGTGTCCAGCGTGTGTCCGTGTGTGTCCACCGTGTGTCCAGCGTGTGTCTGTGTGTGTCCACTGTGTGTGCCCAGCGTGTGCCCAGCGTGTCCGTGTATCTGTATAGCAACCAAACACTCGAATCGCACGTTGCTAAGTGTGGAGGGAAAACCCGCAGAACCCAGAGACAAATCCACACGACCACAGGGAGAGACACGCAAACTCCAAATATACAGCAGCAGGCGTCAGGGTCGGGATCGAACCCACGACCTCCTGAATACCAGGCGAGGTAGTTAACATCTCAGAGTCACCGTGATGATGATGAGAAAGAGACACGCAAACTCCAAATATACAGCAGGCGTCAGGGTCGGGATCGAACCTACGACCTCCTGTATACCAGGCGAGGTAGTTAACATCTCAGAGTCACCGTGATGATGATGAGAAAGAGACACGCAAACTCCAAATATACAACCGGCGTCAGGGTCGGGATCAAACCCACGACCTCCTGTATACCAGGCGAGGTAGTTAACATCTCCTAGCCACCGTGATGATGATGAGAGAGAGACACGCAAACTACAAATATACAGCAGCAGGCATCAGGGTCGGGATCGAACCCACGACCTCCTGTATACCAGGCGAGGTAGTCAACATCTCCGAGCCACCGCGGTGGATTCTACTCGCGTGGATTCGGAACGAACAGACAGAGAACCACGCGATTCAGAGTAGGCCGGGCAGACACAGGCAGGGAGACGGAGACAGATAAGACACCCGGGTTGAGGTTCTATTCTACCGGGAAACTTTCCCACACTGATAATGGCCTCACTCGGGGCGTGGGCGCAGCTGTTTTTGATTCTGCGGAACTAATGCACATTTGTTTTGGGATGCAGATATGCAGATAGGCACCGAGGCCGGACACAAGTGAATTGTGGCCCCTAAGTTCAATAGCTCGAACGAAGGGCGGTGCAGTCAGGGGTGGAATTGATTGGAGTCCGGGCGTTGTTGAACATCAGAATCTGAATCTTTATGTAGACTGCGGGAGCAATCCGAAGAGCTATGAAGCTTTATGTTCACAGATGTCCAGCAGGGGGCCGATAAGGACTTTCCAGCAACGAACGCGACAACAACCAGACATGAGTGCAACATGCAGGAGTGGTAAACAAATCGCCCAAAAACACACAAAAATAAAACTACACCTTCCCAATCCTACCAGTCGAAGCCCACTGAGGTATTCAACATATCTGCATGCTACTCCGTGCTCTGCCGGTTTGTGCCAATTCGTGCGGGCGGATGCAATATTGTAAATTCACAGCACCTTGTCAATCCACTGCTGGATGGCGCGTCTCTCCCAAGCTGTGCGAACCGTGGGATGTTGTTGGTAAATGCTTGACCAGGATGGCGAATGTGGGCAGGTGAAAGTGGGAGGCAAGGGTCGGCTCTGCTGTCACTCGCCTCTGATGTGAGTCGTGGCGCGGGAATTGAACTCAGCTGGTCGCTTCACAGCGCAGCGCGCCCTAGACACTGCCCTGTCAATTCTAGATCTGAAGTTTTCGTGACTGCAAAGTGAGCGAAAGCACACCGCTTAAGCTAAGTTGTCCCCAACTGAAGAAGGACGTCGTGATTTAATTTACTTAATTTTTTTACCTACGTGACTTCACCGAAAAAACCGTTGCCACTCCACCCCGCGTTGTATTACGATTGCTACAAGCCCTATCGTACACCATTTAGCAAACCCACGTAACAACAGTGAGTCAAACTGAAGCTGCCTAACAAGACAGGCTTTGTTAAATGAATGCGCCTGGATCACCAGATCCTATTGGCGAGTGCACTCCACATTAACCATTGATTTGGCCACCCTTATATAGAAAACACATTTCACAGGGATGACCTTTGCTGATGAGGCCCAGAAGGTTGAAACTACGCAAGCAAGGGTTTGGCTGCTTAAAGAAATGCCGCTTGATGTTTTCGGTTGATGGACTATGGAAGGGAGTGAGGGGAGTGAGAGGGGAGAGAGCGGAATGAGAGGGGAGAGAGCGATTGAGCGGTTCTCCAATTTCCTTCCATAGCGGCCCCCCCCATACTATGTAACTGCTATTGGCCAAAACATCCCCTAATGCTGAAAAATAAATCGCAGCATGACTCAATTGGATACCACACAGCAGCAGCAGCATCGCTTGCCTACAGCAAAAACCTGGCAGGACCCTCCTTTAAAAGAGTCTCGAGACTCAGCGAGGCATTCCTGGGTAAACGAGTGCAGTGATCGTAACGACGCCGATGACGAGCACGATGACGAGCACGATGACGAGAATGATGACGAGAATGATGACGAGCATGATGACGAGAATGATGACGAGAATGATGACGAGAATGATGACGAGCACGATGACGAGAATGATGACGAGCATGATGACGAGCACGATGACGAAAATGATGACGAGCACGATGACGAGAATGATGACGAGCATGATGACGAGAATGATGACGAGAATGATGACGAGAATGATGACGAGCACGATGACGAGAATGATGACGAGCATGATGACGAGCACGATGACGAGAATGATGACGAGCATGATGACGAGAATGATGACGAGAATGATGACGAGAATGATGACGAGCACGATGACGAGAATGATGACGAGCATGATGACGAGCACGATGACGAGAATGATGACGAGAATGATGACGAGCATGATGACGAGTGGGCAGCCGCAGTGGGAACGGCACCGCCACGGTGTTGCAAGAGGGCGCCTCGCGCTCGTCGTGAGTGTTTGTGTCGCTCACCCACGGGGACGAGACGACAGCTGGGGTCAAAAGGGTCAGCGGACCCCGGGCAACTTTTAGACCACGGGGGTCAGACAAAGCACACTGATACCGCCCCCCCCCGTCCTTTAAATAGGAACGTGCGTCTGCTCGATTGAAGGGCGACACCAAAACATCGCGACGCGCTCACGCTCCACAAATATCGGGCCCATCGGAGTCGCAATCTGTTTGTTCGTCACGCAGCTTTCGTCGTCAGTGCCGTGTTGGGCCGAACAACGTCGCTGTACGCGTGAGACGGACGGGTGGGTCAGGCCGGGTGGGTCAGGCCGGGTGGGTCAGGCCGGGTGGGGCGGGCCGGGTGGGGCAGGCCGGGTGGGTCAGGTCGGGTGGGGCAGGCCGGGTGGGTCAGGCCGGGTGGGGCAGGCCGGGTGGGGCAGGCCGGGTGGGGCAGGCCGGGTGGGGCAGGCCGTAGGGTAGCCTCCTAGACGCCCACCGGGTAGAAGGGGTTCCGCAGCAACATCGACATGCGATCCACCAACCCTCGCAGTTGTTGCTCGACATCAACAGCAGCCGGAGGAAGAATAATTTAAGAATCGATGGATTCCAAAACCATGACAATGTATTTTTTTTTTACCCAACTTAAATGCAAAGAACAGCTGAGGCTGGAGGCAGTGAGGGGGGGGAGGAGGCAGGTAGCATCAGCAGGTGGGAGCAGGGTAGCATTCTTCGAAGGTCTCTTGTTCTCCGCCCCACCCCCGGTTCACCTGTGTTAAGCGAGGGGCACGGCCCACGTGAGTGCATTCATGGCGAGTCCCGGGGCACTTTCTCACGCTGATAAGGAGCCCTGGGACGCACGCGCGGCGGGCGGGCGGGCGGCTGAGGCGGAGGGGCCATTTATGAGTGTCCCATAATCAGTGGCAGCCGCTGTCGAGAATTCATAAAAAAAAAAACCCACCCCTCCCCCCCACCCCACCCCTCCCCCCCCCCTGTCCACCCCTCCCCCCCATCACTACACCCTCCCCCTCCCGAGCCCCCTCCGGCTAAGATGCCGCGTTGCAGGCTTCCCAATTAACAAAAATGTTGCCCAGTCAGCGAATGACAGAATCGTTGTCAATCGACGTAGCGAGCGCTCTCCGTGCAGGTGACGCGGGTGTCGCGTGCGAAGGGAGTGGGGCTCGCCTGGGCCTCGTTGCCGCAGTGGTCTCGTGTTACGCGATGTGGTTTTGTCTCTCTGGCTGTCGCCTGATGATGCTGGTTGTGATTACCGGCGACAACGTCACAGTCGTCGAATTGTAAATGTTGAGGTGGGTTTACTGTACGAGTAACGAATTGGCACGTTCTGTTTCACGTGACAAACCTTACTAATTGGCTGTGTCGGGTGGTGGCGGGTTTAACGACACATTTATGTTTGTGCGATCTAACCCAAAAAATAGCCCCCCCTAAAAAAAAACGTCTACGATGTTTGTATAAGTTGGTATAAGTTGGTATACGTTTGTGTAAATTGGTATAAGTTGTTATAAGTTTGTATGAATTGGTATTAGTTGGTATAAGTTTGTATACATTGGTATAAGTTGGTATAAGTTTGTATAAATGGGTATAGGTTGGTATAAGTTGTGCAATTGTTGCATCTTGCCGTGAAAGGAGTTCTATTCAAATAGAGCGCGTGTCACCCCGAGTTGGAGATTGACCCGAGAGGAAGTGATATTCATAGAACTATTGCTGAGAGCGCTTCGAATGACATTTATTTTTCACGCACGATGGATGGGGGGGGGGCGCTCACAATGTCTGCTACGTGACGGGCCCCACCACGAGCGAACTCGTTGTGGAGAGAAGCTGCACCATGACTCGCCACTTGGCCTGCACCAATAATTATGTTTGATGTCATCCATACGATGCAGGTTTTTTTTAAACAAGGATTGTGCCATTTTTACCAGCTTCCACTTTACACGGGGTCTAACCCCGACGATCAAGAGCCGAGGGGTCACGCAGCAGCAGTGGGTGTCAGGGGCTCTACAGGAGCGACTCCCTCTCCTGCCCATGTGCTCCATCACCTTGTTCTATCGAACCCACGAGAATATTTCAGATATTCGCTCGCGGGGTGGAACGTCAACTTTCTGGTCGGTGCAACGGGGGGGGCCTTGCTCGCCTTTAGGGGCGGGGGGGGCCTGACGATGATGGATGATGACGATGGTGATGATGTCATGAACATTTGTGAATGATATTTTTTTATGCGCCCTTCGTGCTTGTTGTCCATGCGTTCGCTTACACGGCGCGATGGCAGGGAACCAGGGCGGCTCTCGGTGCGGTTCTGGCGTCGAGATCGGAGTGACGAGATCGGAGTGACCAGATCGAGATCGGAGTGACGAATTTGGAGTGCCGAGACGGGCACGTGCTCTGCTCAGCAACAGAACATACATTTGTAAGGGAGGAATCCGATCAGCTATAAAGCTCTTGTTCACAGATGTCCAGGTAGACATCTGGTCGCTGCTGCCAGTCGGACCGTTTCACCGCGGTATATCTCATGCGAACTGATGGCATCGTCCGGCTCAACCACTTTCAGTGGACACAGCACTGACAGCGGATGTTGCTCTACGTCAAGATCGGCCCTACCACGACGACGAAGTGCAAGAGGAGGGATGATGGTGAAGGTGGGCGGAGGCAGTGGATTGATCACGGTTGATGATGGGCAGGATTATGAATCTCATTAATCAGATCTTGAGCGTTACGTAAACAAATGCAAGCAGCGTTCTGCACAACAACAGCAGAATTGTTTATGAAAAAATCGTCCCAAAACGACATTATTTTCAAATGGTCGAGCAGATGAAATCGCGTGGCTGCGTCTTGACGTGGTGAGCACAGTCCCCATGCCTCTGATGGTTACATCCCCATACAATGCCCTATTTATATAATCATCATCATCATCATCATACGTTACGAGACAAGTTCTATCTACTGCTGGCTGAAGGAGCACGCGGCTCAGCGGTAGAAGGTTTGTGGAGTCAACTCCTTGTTTGGTGTTGACTGAAGCCCATCATCCCTCCAGGGATATTAAAATAGGAACCAATTTGAAAGGAAGTCAATCGCAGTTGTCATTTCGAGAGAATCACCCCGACCCCCTCCCGCCATAGGAATATCGAATTTCCACCACCGTCTCGGGGCTGTACACAGGCGATGAGCGTTCGAGTGGGGGAATCGCTTTGACCTTTTGATGCCAGAATTGAGTCTCACGAACTGCACAGGAATCAGGATCTTGATTTAGACTGCAGGAGGAGGAACCCGAGGAGTTATGAAGCTCTTGTTCACAGATGTCCAGCAGGGGGCACGGGGTCAGTAAGTTCCAACAAACAATAAAAAAAACCGATTAGAGTGTAACATGTAGAAAATGTAAGCAAGTCACGAAATTTTGATTACAAATAAAGTGTATTCGTAAAAAATTGCGTAGGTACATCAACTCCTGTCGATTTTTCAAAACTGAAAGCGAGCTCAGGGAAAGGCAGCAAAGAATCAAAATAAGTATCCATACTACTGGAAGAATCCGATGAGCTAGAAAGCTCTTGTTCATAGATGTCCAGCAGGGGCACGGGGTCAGAACGTTACGACATCAAACACAGCACAACAACACGTTGGGAGTGCAAAGTATGCGAATGGTAAACCACATCACTTAAAAAACAAATAAAACTAAACTTCAAATTTTTGTATCTTACCAGGTAAGGTCCAGACCCCACACCAAGACGACTACCAACCAAGAGCCCCCTCCAGAGTGGGGGGGGGGGGGGTCCTCTCTGGCGAGGTCTCTGCTTGCCCTTTGCCTGCGAGGGGTCGCTTATGGCTGCAACTCCGCCCCCGTGATTGATACCCAAGGGTGGACGGCATCCCGAGATCCTGAGATCTGCTCCACCTGAATCTGCCGTTTCCCCAATTACAGAGGAATGGCGATTGGGAATGGTGACAGAGGTGGGGCAGTTGGCAGGAGGTCACTGATGGGACACCGATGGGACACCAGGTGGGACACTGGACAACCCAATTACAATCTCCACCTCCAATCCCTCCCAAGGAGGACTTGGGGGAGGGGCTCAACTCTCCCACCAACCTGCATCCACCAACATCATCAGCCTCGACATCATCAGCCACATCACATGACGATTAGCATCCACCAGTCTCATCCCAATGGGTCTCGTCAGCAGAAGCAGCTTGTCACACACTGATGGAATAACAGATGTTATTGGTTATATTATCATCATCATCAGCAGCAGCCGTGGTCAATCAACTGCTGGATGAAGGCCTCCTCCCCAAGCGGTCGTCACCACCTCTCAGGGTCTCACGAATCTCACGATTCCGCGATGCGACAATCCACCCGCAGCACCTGCACCACGAGCTGATTCCATCGCTCCATCTCCTGTGAGGATGTGATCGCTCTCGCTACCTGAATTCACCTCCACAAACCTTCAGAGAGGGAGAGAGAGGAAAAAAGAAAGCTTTTAATTGAACTCTTTTTTTTTTGCACCACGGGGTTTTTTTTTTTGCGAAAGTCTGCAAGATTTTGCTTTATCTCGTACGCCTGCTCGATATCTCCCCCTCGCTCTCTCTATCTCTCTCTCTTTCTTTCTATTTTAACATTGCTGATGCTATCTCAGGTTTCAGCCAGACCCAGCCAGTCCCCAAACTCACTCAGCCTGCAGCGGAGACTTATTACAATCAAAGTTCCGGGGAAGAGGGAGGCCGGGGGGGGTGTAGTGGTGGTGGAGACTGTTGCCTCGATGTGGCCGACGTGGGTACGGCGTGGCGTGGGCGCTCGGGGACGTTGTCGTGGTCGTGGCTGATTGGTGTGCTTACAACTACACGAACTCCCCTTCACGAACCCGTGAAAGCCTCGCTTGTGTCCAAAGAGCTATTTTTTTCTTCCATGAGGGTCCTGCTACATGGAGCTGCTTGGCCAGTTCCATGTGCGAGTGGGTGGTGAGGTGAGTGGGGTGGTGGGGTGAGTGGGGTGGTGGGGTTGATACGGTGGTGGTGGATTGGTGGTGGGGGTGGTAGTGGGGATGGCGGTGGTGCATCTGACAGTCATCTCAGTCAGTCGACCCATGGCACCTGAGCCTGTCCCGTGACCTCCTGCCAGCGGGCCCTCGACACTTTTCGTGGCTTTAAAGTGCACCTAGCCTGGCACAAGCGCCTCGGTGACGTCAGCGTCACTGAGTGGGTGCAGTGGCTTAGCGCGCTGCGCTCTGAATCCGGTGATCCGAATTCGATTACCGCTCACGACGAACAAACAGTGGCGGACACTTTAACCGGACCCGTCCCTCCCTGAGGTCGATTCAGCCTTAAATTAGTTACTCGGAGCGACGTGTAAACATCATGATTGGGGAGACAAAGGCGGCCGGGCGTGGTTCTGGCCACCCACCCCCTCGTGTACCGTGCCGGCGTTCATAGGCGCTGCTCACTAACAGCCCTTGCCCCAACAGTCCGTGAAGGTTATACGGGGGATCTTTGTCTTTGTGTGTACACAGAGTGGGGGAGGGGGCGAGGTGTGGTTACGAGCACACACGCGCGCGGGCAGGTAAGCGAGACTGAGCTGATTTCTCACACTGATAAGAGACGGAGGTTGGGGGAAAAAATAGCAACACCCCCTCCCACGCAAACACCCCTCCTCCCTCCCCCCAGCCTCTCAGTCACCTCCCACCAAAGACAAAGATTCCCCGTGTAGCCTTAACAGACTCTCTTGCGGCAAGTGCTGTTGAGCCTCAATGAAGGCCTGCACGGCACACGAAAGGGTGGGTGGCCAGCAACCACGCCCGGCCTCCTTTGTCTCCCTCGTGGCGATGTTTGCGCACCGATCTTAGGGGAGGCCCAGGACCGGACCGGTTCAGGTAATTGTCACTGGTGTTGGTTCGATTCCCGCTCATGGAAATCGAACTCGGGTTCGATTAGAACCGCGCAGACAGAGCAGCGCGCTAACCGCTGCGCCACCGCTCCCCACACACTCACTCACACTCACTCATGCGCATTAAACTGTACATAGTCGCCGGGTGATTATTTTAAATTCTCGTCATCTCATCACCTGCCCCAGGTCTGCCTTGGAGCTGTCAGCAACGGCCGCAGTTCCCATTGGTTATAAAAAAAAACAATACAGTATATTTACACAAACATATACATATACACAAACAAATATATACACAACATATATATGTATCCAGGCAATGTGTGTGTTGTGTATTGCCATAGTGGTGCACGAGCACAATTAGCAATCAATCAACGAGAAGAGACAATTCTAATTGGTGACGTTTCGGGCAACGGCCCTCAAATTGATGTCGCAAAACCGGAGCTCATTTTATGTGTCTACGAAGAAGGTCGATTGCCCGAAACGTTGCATATCGCGATATAAATCTTTCATTTGTTGTGTGTCGAGGCCGTGGCGCTACTGGCGTGCGTGTTGAGTTCTCCCGTTGGGCACTCTGCGTGATGTCGGAGACCACGACGAGACTTGTGTGTGTCTCCGTGTTTCAAGTGTCAATACATATGGAGAGAAACAAAAACACAACCCACTTGAGTTGTTATCGTGGGGGGGGGGGTGTTTTTTGTTGACGCTGTTCTTGTTGTGCTTTATTTAAACGTATGTTCGTATATTATTATAATAACAATAATAATGTATTAATTATTTACTTATTTATTTAGGAGCGCCACGCTGAGTCGTAGGACTTTTTCTCCGGGAGGGTCCCGCTGCTGCTACATTGGCGTTTTATTTTAAGATGTTTTCAGCCACCAAAGGATGAGTTGCGTTTATTATTATTATTATTCACGTGGGAGGAAAGCGGAGCACGCGGAGAAACCCCGCGCCTTGCGCGACGGGGCAGCGCTCGATCACCGTACAGATGGAAACAGATGGCGATTAGTCCACACGTTTCTGTACCGCCTTCTCCTGGCGAACCAGGGTTTGGCTCATCCTCAACGCCCACGGGAAGGGAGTTTCACGACGTTTGTGTGCGCGGTGATCCACCAACGCTCGCTGCTGCTGCCTCCTCCACGGCGCTGGATTATAGGCAGCCACGCGCAACAGCAGCAACGTAGCCACCACCACCACTACCAGCACCACTACCACTACCACCGCCCGGCAATTGAATGAACGAGGCTGTGGATTGGTGAAGCGGCGGAGGTTCCTGGCCACGTCTGACGCCGAGGGCTGAGGGGGAGTCTGAAGTGGCTGTCGGGTCACCGGATCAGTGTGGTGAACTATGGTCGAGCAAAAATACAAACTCGATACATTCGTCCGTAACATTCTGCTGCTAAGAAAATTAAGAATTGGCGACGTTTCGGGCAATGGCCCTTCTTCATGGCAGAGAAAACACGATAACGCTGAGTTCTCAGATGTAACAGGACACGTTGCATTATCGTCTGGCAAAGTCCATGATGAAAACATATTTTTGGCGTATTGATTTCACAAACACCAACATCATCTGCGTCACCAAATGAGCCAAATTTGAAAACGTCACCGCGAATAATGCGATTTGGACTCCGCATATCAATCGTCGCTCCCTCCTGGCAGTCGAATGCCCCACGTCATCCTTGCAAATGAGACGTCATCCTGGTCTCCTGAGTTCTCACTCACACAGACTCCAGTGCAGAACCTTTAACCCGCAGCACACGTGACTGTGGCAACGTACTGGCTGGCGTAGCGCCGTCTAGCGGTGACATTTAATCACCGGTCACGCAACAGGGGAATTAAAGTCGCGTTCAATAGATTCATCGTCACGGAGACACCAGGTCAAGTAGAGCTGAACCTTTGTTTGAAATGTTAATTTCGCAACACTTCTAATACATATACAAACGACAAAGATCTTCCCTATAGCCTTAACAGACTGTTAGCGAGCACCTTTGAAGGCCGGAGCGGCTGACGAGGGGGTGCACGAGGCGGTGGGTGGCCAGCAACCACGCCCGGCCGCCTTTGTCTCCCTAATGGCGGTGTTTACGCACCGTGCCAGGTACTCATTTGAGGCTGAGTTGACCGAGGGGAGGCCCAGGACCTGTTCAGATAATCGTCACTGGTGTTGGCCGTGAGCGGGAATCGAACTCGAGTGTTCGCTAACCGCTAGACTACCACTCCCCACGAAACATGTAGACATACACAAAGCTATCGCTCCACAACCTACTCTTAAAAAAACACAAAAAATCTACTTGTCAATAACACTGCGGCCTTAAAAGTAATAATATATCATGGAGAAGGGTCATTGCCCGAAACGTCACCTATTATATGTTGTTATTCTTTTTAGGCCATAGTGATGTTGATGAATGTGTTAAGGTATTATTTTGTTAATTGTACTGGAATTTGGTATACAATCGACCCGATGGATGTGAGCGATGGAAATCAATGTTGGTATTCAATTTGGGCCCCCTAATATTCACAGCGCGGATGGATGTTGATTGGTCTCACTCAGAGGGCAGCGTCGGTCTGAAATTCCACATCGCTCTAAGCCTGGAGCTAAACCCACGTCCGATTAGCGCGGTTGGATACGTACAGTTTGAAACAAGTTCAACATACATACGCAAACACTAATTCAGAGCGTACATGATTATGACTATGCTTGTTTTTCCCCAGGAAAGCCTTACTCAGCGCATTATTGCAGGACTGGTCCTGCCAGGTCGCTTCACAGTAGGGGGCGATGTTGCTGCTGCTCTTTGTGATCCCTTTTGAGTACATTGCAGGCCAACACCGATTACTTTCTACGTTGAGTTGTGTAGCTATGGACGGAAAACTGGAGAAGGCGAATGAAACTCGCGCAGGGCAGGGAGAGAGAAGGAACACACTGACTCCACTTGGAAGGGTGCCCGAGTCAGGAGTCGAAACGTGGAGTTTATTGCTGCGAGCCACGAGTCGTCTCCACCCAGTGCGACCACGCCGCTGCCTCATTCATGCCCCCCGTCGTCAGCAAGCCAGGAGGCCATTCGCCTCCCGTGGAGTTTGACTCACGTAGCAATCAATGCCCTCCCCGCGACAGCCGCGGTGAGTACGATGATCGCAGCAATCACGACGCCGAGAGGATTCATTCTACCCTGACCACGAAACTAACTCACGGCTTCAACCTTCATGAGCCCTACCAATAGACCGACAGCCCAACTACACACCACATAGGCGACCTAGTTAAGGACTGGCCCCCGCCATAGGAATGTGGAATTCCCACCGATGGCTCGTGGCCACCAAGCCAGATTAAAACCACTGTAATGGGTTTGTTTCTTTACTAAGAAATAGACTCGAAGAGTTTACGTTTTGTACCAAATACAATCAGTGCGCACGCGTGTGTGTGTCGGCCAGCATTGTTTACAATAATTTGCACTCCTACACACGAAGTTTGCTGGGGTGTTGGTGGTGACGCTTCGTGGGGGGTAATGTGGGAAGGGGGGATAAAGGGGGGGGGGGAAGGGGGGGTAATGTGGGGAGGGGGGAACTTGTGGGGGGGGGGGGTGCGGGGGAGATGGGGGACTTGGTGGGGGGGGGGATGTGGGGAGGAGAAGGGAAGTGTGGGATGGGGGGAGGGGTGAGTGAAGTGGGTGGTTGGGGCGGTTACAAAAGCAAACACAAAGATCCCCCGTATAGCCGAAACAGGCTGTTCGGGCAAGTGCTGTTAGCGAGCATCTATGCAGGAAGGAACGGCACTCGAGAGGGTGTGTGACCATCAGCACGCCCGGCCACCTTTGTCTCCCCAGTGACGATGTTTACACCGCACCAGCTACTAATTTGATGCCGAGTCGACCTAGGGGAGTCCCGGGTCCTTGTGATGACCACAAGGTGCCGCATGACAAAGAGGCCCCCCCGGGGTGCTGACGAGGGATGTTCAGGCTGTTGGGGCGAGTGCTGCTGCTGCTGTTTGCGAGCACCTACGAAGGAGGGGGGCACACAATGCACGTGGGGGGGGGGGGCGGGCAGAAAACCGCCTTTGTCTCCCCGATGCTAATGTTACGCACAGCACTAGATTATTGATTGAAGGCTGAGTCGACCTAGGAGACGCCCAGCGCGTGTTAGCCGCGGGCGGGAATCGAAATCAGGGTCGCTGGGTTCGTAAGGCGCACACACACAAACACACGTGTACAAAACACACACACAGACACGTACAACACACACGTACAACACACACACAGACACATACAAAACACACACACACAGACACGTACAACACACACATACACATACAACACATACAAAACACACACACACGTACCACACACACACGTACAACACATACAAAACACACACACACAGACACGTACAACACACATACACATACAAAACACACACACACGTACAACACACACACACACAGACACGTACCACACACATACACATACAAAACACACACACACAGACACGTACAACACACACACACACACGTACAACACACACACACACAGACACGTACAACACATACACATACAAAACACACACACACGTACAACACACAGACACGTACAACACATACACAACACACACACACGTGTACAAAACACACACACGCGTACAACACACACAGACACGTACAACACACACAGACACATACAAAACACACACAGACACATACAAAACACACACACACGCACACACTCTCGATATCGTATGATAGTGACACACACACTAAATACACTCACTCGACACGTACACAATCACTACACTCAGACACTCACTGGAGACACACACACAAGTGACACACACACTATAGACACACACACTAGACACACACACACAGTGACACACACACACTATAGACACACACACACACATGTGACACACACACAAGTGACACACACACACACTAGTGACACACACTAGTGACACATACAGTACACACACACACATAGTGACACACACACACACAGTGACACACACACAAGTGACACACACACACAGTGACACACAAGACACACACACAAGTGACACACACACAGTGACACACACACACAGTGACACACACAGTACACACACACACAGTGACACACACACGCGCCACACTCTCCTCCCTCTCCCCCTTTTCCCGCGCGCGCGCGCCCAGCACGCGCAGCGCCCCGCGCCGCGCAGCGCGCCAAGTCGCGAGCCCCGCCCCACGCAACCCCCACGACCCCCACCACCCCCCCACCACGACCCCCACCACGACCCCCACCACCACCACCCCCTCAAATTACCCCGATCGGACACGCACTCCCACACTCCCTCCCCTCTCACTCCACCCCCCCCTCTCACTCACCCCACCCTTCACTCACTCTCTCACTCCATCTCTCACTCACTCACTCCATCTCTCACTCCCTCCCCTCTCACTCCACCCCCCCCCTCTCACTCACCCCACCCTTCACTCACTCTCACACTCCATCTCTCACTCCATCTCTCACAATCACTCCCACTCTCACTCTATCTCTCACTCACTCCCTCTCTCACTCCCTCCCTCACTCCATCTCTCACTCACTCACCCCACCCTTCACTCACTCTCTCACTCCCTCCCCTCTCATTCACTCTCTCACTCCATCTCTCACTCACTCTCTCACTCCATCTCTCATTCACTCTCTCACTCCATCTCTCACTCCCTCTCGCCCACCATCTCTCACTCCCCCTCCCAACCACTCCATTCCAATAACCCTCCAACATCCGACTGCAGCGTCGCGTTGAGAAAGGACATCACTATGACCGTACCACTTCGCTCTCCGCACTCCGAGCAATTCAGCTCCTCTTCCCCGCCGGTGGCTTCACACTTCTCGCGACTGGATTTACGTATTTTATTTGTTGTTATTGTCGTCAAATTCAGCCATGAAAAGTCCACCGTGACGCCTATTAGCGTGGCCATCCAACCGCGGATTAAGAATGACCGGCGGTAACTGTGAAAACTTACAGTACGGCAGTAATACAACAAACCAAGAAGGGCCATTTACCGAAACGTCGTCTTCTGGCCACACACGCGCGCTGTTGCCGACGAGTCGATTGGAGTTGTGGGTTGTCAACTTCTTCCTGGGCACGGCGACTGATGTAGCTGCAGAGCGTCAACGAGCAGGTCACACTCAGAGGGTCAGGCCAGACACACTCTTGTGCGCACCACTGCAACGCAGCAGCAGCAGCATCGCCCAACTGCTTGTAAACAAACTTAACAGCTTAACAACAACAACAGTAGGCAGTGCAGTACAGCAAGTAGGCGCGTGACTTCCGAGTTGTATCTGGACTGCGAGTGGGAGCCGCGGTGGCTAGGAGATGTTAACTACCTCGCCTGGTACACAGGAGGTCGGGGATTCGATCCAGACCCTGACGCCTGCTGCTGTATATTTGGAGTGTGCGCGTCTCTCTCTGCCCGTCGTAGCGTGGGTTTTCCTCCGGGTCCTCCGGTCTTCCCCTCCACATTTATAAACACGAGTTCAGAGTATTTCGGTCGCTCTACATTTCCAACGTGATAAGCCACTTCGTCGAGCTATCACGTTGCTGCCAGCTCGCTTCTGAGAGCTTCATAGTTTAAGTTTAGTTCCCCCCTCCCCACCCCCCTCGTGTGACGACGACTCATGCGCCACAGCTGCCCCGGCACCCTCGGCAGAGACACGAGGCGAGGTCTCTTCCCACGCGCCGTGATCGACACACGGGGCAGGGGGTGCCACTTGGCGCTGTGAACCCGCATGCCCGAGTTCAATTCCTGGTCCAGGCTTTGGAATCGGTGGCGAGTGATGGTTTTATCTGAACAGGTCACCCGAAGGATCCTTCCTGCTCGCGATGTCTTGTTAAAAAAAAACGTTTAAAGGTGTTGGCTGCGGAGGTTTTTGCCCCAGAGGAAATTGCATTAAGGTCTGATTCGTATTAATTGCCTCGGGCATGCGATAATAATGTAGCGGAGGCATTCGTTGAAGTGTAGAGGGCAGCTAATAATGCGCGTAATTCGAGATGTGCGTGTGGAGACGCGCGTGGTGATGCTGCTGCTTGGTTTTAAATAACAAAAAAATCCCCACAACTTTTCCCACCAAGCTACCACCGCTGCCACATCAGCAGCACAACGAATCGTCATCGCCACGATCGCCATCGCCAGTGTTGTTAATGAGTCATCATGGTCATTATAATTCACATTACTACCGTAATCAACAGCAGTCATCATCAACTGCATTGTTCCCATCGCCACAAAGACCAGCGTCAGCAGAACCATTACACCATCCCTCCACCACCGCCACCACCATCATCATCAGCAGCAGCAGCGCCATCATCACAAACCACGCCAATAGCAGCGAACCCCTATCTCCATCCATCCGCGTCCCCAGGTTTTAACCCAAAAGCCACCCGCGACATCTCTCCACACCAACTCCCATCATCATCACGCGCCCTCAAACATCCCCCACCCCGCGACCCCCCAATCATCCCCCACCCCCACCCCCCTCATCTCCCTCCTTTCCCAAACGTCGGCCGCGCGTGCCTGCAGGGGTGACTCATCCGTGGCACGCGCGCCCATTGGCCGACCCGAGTGTGGGAAAGCAGTCGCGCGGAGTTTCACAGACGGCCCAGGAATGTAAAGCCCGCTCCCTTCCCTACCCCCAACACCCCGCACACACGCGCGCACCCTCCTTCCACACACACACGCGCACCCCTCCCTACACACACACACGCGCACGCGCGCGCACCCCCTTGCTCCCTACGCACGCACGCGCAGCGCACGGTCGCGCACACGCCTCGCCCCGAGCCGGCCCCGCCACCACAGCCATCATCATCATCACCACCACTGCGGGCATCCCTACCCCCCACTCCACCTTACCACCTCCCTCCTCCCCGCCGCCACCATCAGCAAACTCGGCCAAGAATCATAAACCTTCCTCCCCCCACTCCACAAACCACCCACCCACCCACCTCATCCTTCACCCTCCCCCCAGCCACCCCCCTACCCAGCCACACGCGTCTCGCCCCCTATAAAAGGCGAGCCACGAGGCTGTTGTGACCCACAACACGCGCAGGGCTCCCACCACCGCACCGACCGCACCGACCGCGCGCTGCTCGCGTAGCTGCCTGTCTCTGGTCACCGACTCGGCGTGAAGACCCTTCGGCAGCAGCAGCAGCATCACCATGCCCGTGGACACTCTCGACAAGAATGCCTCGTCTCCCGTGGCCGCGTCGACCGCTTGCAACGCGGCGGCGGCGCCCCCAGACAAGCCCAAGTCGGCGAGCGAGCATCGCAAGGTGATGACCAGCGACGGGAATGATGATAGCTTCGGGCTGCCGTGTGGCGTCACGTTCACGTTACGTAGGAGCCGACCTGAGTTGCTGAGTGTGCGATTATAGGGTGTTCAGTTAAATCATCAGCTGAGCTTTTGCTTTCATTCATTACCGAAGGGTGATTAGCAGTGGATCGAGGATGGTTTGGTACGAATATTGCGATAATGATAATTACGATGATAGGGAATGGCTTCGTTAATTGTGCACTCATATTTGCGGTGAGGATATACAGAGAGCAGACGCAACTGTTACGCATTGAACACGCGCCTTGACTTCGCTTTCATTGTCGCTGATTGCTGCTTTAACGACTGCTTTCGCCAACTTTTTGCCATTGCAGTCGACCAAGCCGGTGATGGAGAAGAGGAGGAGGGCTCGAATTAACGACAGCCTCAATCAGCTCAAAGCCCTCATCCTGGAAGCTCTCAAGAAAGACGTGAGTTCCGCACCGTGACGGAATTGTTCAACACAACAAATAACTTTATTTAAACAATCGCCCACTCGCTCACAACGTTCTTCCAAGCGCGCGTCTCACCTAACGATGTGCCTCCTCTCCCAACAGAGCTCCCGACATTCGAAGCTGGAGAAAGCGGACATCCTCGAGATGACGGTGAAACATTTGAGAAGTCTGCAGAGACTCCAAATGAGCGGTGAGTAACGTAACATTCATGTGCTGCGCAACCGCGACCACTCATGCCACACACACACACTCCGCTCGCGGTATATTCATTCTACAGAACGATACATTGCTATTTTACTACTGCTACTGTGTAAATACATCTATCCTCCGGCAGATATCTTGTAGCGCGCATGTTGTAGTTTCGCCAAAAAAAATTCTAAAGTTTCAAAAGTTGTGGTGCACGAAGTCGACTTTAAAAAACACAGATCGCGCGCGTGATTCCCGCGTAGCAGTTCAAGCAGCGTGACACTCAACTCCCTCTCCCCGTCTCTCCCTCCTCCCTGCCCCCCTCCCCGACCACCCAACAGCCGCCCTGTGCGCAGCAGACCCGGGCGTGCTGGGCCGCTACCGCGCGGGCTACAGCGAGTGCGTGAACGAGGTGACGCGGTTCCTGTCCACCAGCGAGGGGGTCCACGCCGCGGTGCGGACGCGCCTCTTGGCGCACCTCGCCGACTCCATGGCGGGCATCCCCGCCGGGACCGGTGGGGGGGTCTCCCCTTCCCCCCTCGCCGCGTCGGGGAACCCCCCAGCGCTGTCTCCCCTCGCCCTCCACGGAGCCGCGCTGCCCGTCTCATCCTCCTCCACCAACTCATCGGTGTCCTCCGCCACGAACTCCTCCGGCGGCGCCTTGAGTTTGAGCGCTCGCCTGGCCGCGTACGGGGCCGCTGGCGTGCAGGTCATCCACACGGCGGAGGGGCCCTTCGCCTTCATCATGGCCAAGGGCGCGCAGTGCGGCGCCGGGTTCCCCCAGCAGCCCGGGCCCGTGATGGTGCCGCTTTTTGCGGGCGGTGTCGAGGGACAGCAGCAGCAGCATTCTCCACCCAGCAGCCCCCCCGTCAAGCCGGGCTCGCCCCCCCTTCTGGGTTCCACCTCCATAAGCCCAGTCGTGCGGGGACAAGCGCGGCACGGCCAGCCCCTCCAGCCGGTGCACAGGGCCTCCGCAGCCGTGTGGAGGCCCTGGTGATAGATGGACGCCCCCCCCCACCCTCACCCTGCCCACCACCCGTCCTCTCATGGGGCCAGAGATGAAACTCGTGGAGACAAAATATATGCCACGTGGGTCACAACAAGCCAGAGTTTGTGCCCACGTGAGGCCCTCAAATGATCAATCGCTGCTTGGGCCACGGGGTTTTGTTGTTGTTCAATTCTCCTTCCAGACGTTTGCAATGAAAATCAAACCACGCCGTGCCTCTCCGGCCCCCGTGGTGTCCACACGCACTGCGGGCCTCGCCTCAAACGTATCACTGCCACGCGCGTCTCCCTGAGAACGCAACGCGAATTGTGCCTTCTTCACAATACTCCTCGTCGGCGTCTTCGACGTTCGAAGCCCCAACGCGATTCGTTTGGTGAAAGAGAGCCGCGCGCGTGCCTCTCAGCGCGATTTTTGTACAGAGCGTGGTCGCTGTCAATACGTTTCACTCTCGTTGCTGTTGTTGTTGTTTTTAAATTATGCCTAATATATGTCGTATGCGCGAAGATGTACATCATTGTGACGGCAGTGAGCGCGTGTCGTCAACGCGTGCCGATATTCGCCCTTGTAGGGCGGTGAAACATTTTTTTTTTACCAAAAAAAAAGAGCCTCTGCTGCTATATGACACCATCATCATCTCGACACGGTGATGGTAGTTAATAAAAAAGAACACATTTTATATATCTATAACGGTGTGTCGCTCTTCTTTTCTTCCAACTCACTCGCGTCCTTCCCCCTCAACCCCCTCCTCCTCTACCCACTGGACTGGCACCGATCCCTCTCCAATCTGATGCGTGTAGCGAACTCCCCAAGTCGCATGACGCCAGTGTCAAGGGTTGAAAGTGTCCCGGTGGCTCAAACGTGGCTACTTCGCAGAGCGCGTTCCCATTGGCGTTCGTAAGCAGCAAGTACTGGATGATTCCACATTACCTGGGACGAGGGCAAGTACGTCCAATTAAACGACCAGCTGATCATCACCGGGTGGTGCTCGTTACTTTATCGGCCGTGGAGACAAGCAGACAGGATGGGTTCACACGACCCTCGTTGACTTGGCTTCGTAATAATCATCCTTACGGGGGGGTGGGTCTCTAAATCGAGTACCACTGTGTGGCTACGACCTGCACACGTGCAGCACACGATTGGGGCGTCACGCGGGGCATGGGGGAGGGGCGGGGAGCACGTGACCATACTTCACCACGCTGGTCAATGCGGGCTGGTGAAGGCAGGGGAACCCTAGCCGTGGGAGCATAGAAGAACGGTACAATAGTGGATATTGCTGTGATGCTGCTCGTAGCGTATCCCCTCGGCAGCAGGTAGCCGATAGCACCTGTTATGCACGGTGGTCTCCCAACTCGGCCTGTGCCTGGCTGTTGTCCATCCAGGCGTTGTCCAGCCTCAACAATCCTGCTCAGCTTCCGCGGTCTGACGAGATCGGGAAGAATTTCCGTGCCACTTTGGCCACAGGCTGTCGTCAATCGAGCACCTCCACACACCACGGGCTGCCCATCTCCTCCGGCGTCCTTTATTCTTCATCATCTCTGCCTGTGTGATGTGGTAGCATACGCAACGCAGCGACATCACAGTCGTTTGTCATAGGAACGTGGAATTGGCACCACTGGCTTATAAAGTCCACCTCCCGGCATATGTGGGTGGGTGCCACCCGCGATGTTCCTGCCTGAGTCAGGGGGGGGGGGGTGGAGTCGGGGGGGGGGCCGTGCGGTGATTGAGATGTGGGGCCAGCGATGGTTTTTGTGTAAACACGGCCGCGTTGGGTATACCACTCTGGACAATTTCACTTCGCACTGCCCAAACACAAACTCAATCCCCTACACACAAACTCAATCCCCTACACACAAACACACGCACTCAACACCTACACACGCCTGCTGCCTTTTGGCCTCAAACACAACCAACAATTAAGTGACCCGTCACACAGCGGCAACATCATCGTGAACGGGGGGTGGGAGCAGTGGCGCAGTGATTAGCGCGCTGGGGATTTGAACACTTAAACACATGGCCACACACGTTTCTAGCCGCATCAGCTTGGAGCGTACGGTGGCTATTATAGTCACGACATCGTCACAGCCACAAGCATCACACTATTGTGTGAAGATATGTGATGATGGTTGCAGTCGGGTATGGTTTAGTGGATAGTGAGCGCACTGCGTTATGAACCCGGCGACCTGAGTTCGATTCCCGGCCACGGCTAATTAACATCAATGGAAAATGACATCGTAACAGCCGGAGGGTGTAAGTATGATCGATTGTATGCCGATACGCTCCCGTAACGCCTTGCAGCCAGCTTGAGGTCACTACATTCACCGACACGATAAAACATCGATTAATGCAATGCCTACACGCGCCTATGCGTTGAATCGAGAATGGGAAGTATAGTTACACTTCACATACTTCTAATTTACAACCCTTTTTCTGGATGAAGGTCTTCGGTGTGCCTGGCCATACTTCGCCACGCGTTCCAGTGTGGTGGCTCGGAGGCTGTTGAAACGTCAAACGTCACCGATGTGATCCGTGGTCTGAGATCGACCTCAGGTCGTCGGGTTCACAGCGCGGTGCGATGCCCACGAATCGGACCCATGAGAGCCGTTCCTGGGACTTCACCAGCAAGGGATTGATCGTCGCTCATGATGATGGTGTTGCACATTAGCCCGTGCGAGTCGCCTGGTGTGGAGGTGTCAACATCCCCAGGGGGCAGCGTGGGTAAACTTTACCCGAGCGAGCCGTGGTGTTAAGGCCCACAGTAAAGTATATAAACGTACACACACACACGGAAAGATCAGGCGTATGGGCTGCTAGACTGTCGGGCAAAGTGCTGTTAGCGAGCAGGTATTAAGGAGAGAAAAAAAATACTCATTCGACATTAAAACTACATGCGACGTCTTGGGCAATAACCCTTCTCACGAAGAAGGGACAATGGCCGAAACGTCGGCCATTATATACATCTATTTTAAGACCACAGTGTTATTGACGAATTTGTAGAGTTTTTTTTGCATCGTGTAATCGTGTAATCTAATCAGCGGACAGGGGGCCCAGTTGAAATGACGCAGTTGAAAGGAGCTGGTCTCGAGTACAGGATCAGTCCGGCCCGACCCGTCCCGACCTGCTTCTAAGTGATCGTGGGAACGCAGCAGCAAGCAGAGTGGTGTTGAAGACAAGGGCCCCCTTTATACTTTCGAATGTTCGGGGCTCGCGGAATGCACGTTGATACATACAAAGTAATCTAAAGATGCCTCGGTCCTCCGATGGTGATGAGCTCATCATGCCTTCAACAATACCGCGCGAGCGTCAGAGAGGGCGGGGAAGCGATGGCCATTGGGTGGAATTCCTCCTCTCTTTGAACTGCAATGATCTTTGTGCGTCCTTGTGAATGAATATGCGTGCGTAGCAGCAGGCGGGATGGAGTGTGTGTTAATGTGAATGTGTGTATGTATGATGGGGGAGCGGTGTTGTAGTCGTTAGCGCGTTGCGTTACGAACCCGGCGCCCCGAGTTTAATCCTCACCTGTAACGATTATCTGAACTGGTCCTGGGCCTCCCCTAGGTCGACTCAGCCTTAAATGAGTACTTGGAGACAAGGGCGTGGTGTTGACCACCCAGCCCCTCGTGTGTTCACGAACAGCACTTGCCTGAACAGTCTGTGAAGGCTATACGGGAGATCGTTGTCTTTGTGGGTGTGTGAGCGTGCGTGATGGTTTTTTTTTCTCTCGTGCGTGTGTGTGTAAAACTAATGCGTATTTGGGCGTGGTTGTTAATGCGTTTGTCAATAATGCTCGTGTGTTTAATGTGTGTGCGCGTGTGTGCATCGATGCGTGTAAGCCGAATGTTTGTGTGCGTGCATGGGAACTGCGCTCGTAAACCGGCGACCCGAGTTCGATTCCCGCTCACGGTCAATACAAGTTAGGATTATCTGAACCGGTTCCTGGGCGTTCTCTAGGTCGACTCAGCCTCAACTGAGTACCTGGTGCGATGTGTAAACATCTCTACTGGGGAGACAAAGGCGGCCGGGCGTCGTGCTGTCCTCTCATGCGCCGTCCCGGCCTTCATAGGTAATCGCTAATGGCACCTTGATGTCGGTGTGATCTACTATTATTCTAAGTGTATACCACCCTATGCGTGTGTGTATGCGTGTCACAGTTCAACTTCCCCTCAATTGGACTCCTCCTGGTGCCATGTCGCGTTTACGTTTGGGTCTCTGCGCGTTGTCAAATCGGCGGTGGCTAACGGCACCTTCGCCCACCGTCTGTTGACGGCGACACGAGAGGGAGTCTTGAGTCTTGAGTCTCTGTGTGTGTGGGAATGCCTGAGCGGCTGTTCGTGGAGTAGGCGCCGTGGGGAGCGGTGGCGCAGCGGTTAGCGCGCTGCGCTACGAACCGTGGCGACTCCAGTTCAATTCTCACTCACGGGTTGTGCCTCCTCTAGGTCGACTCGGCCTAAAAGGAGTACCTGGAGCGGTGTGTGTGTAAACATCGCTGCTGCGGAGACGAAGGCGGCCGGGCGTGGTGCTGGCCACCCCCCCCTCGTGTGCCGTGCCGGCCTACTCGCTCACAGCACTTGTCTCAACAGTCTGTTAAGGCTACACGGGGGATCTTTGTCTTTGTGAATGTTTGTGTGTATGCCCCTGAGCACTTCGCGCGTGTCCGTGTGTATATGCGTGTGCCTTTATGTTAATGTGTATGTTAATGTGTTTGCGTGTTAGTGTATGTGAGTGTATGTTAATGTGTATGTGCATATTAATAAGTGTGTTAGTGTGTGTGTGTTATAGTGTATGCTAGTGTGTGTATTAGTGTGTGTGTGCTCATGACCGGCTCCGATTTGACAGCAGAGGTCTCACTCAGAATCAGTCGAGCGGCATTATCTTTTCATCGGTTGCGTAACGCTGTGTGGAAGCTACCTGGTCTGTCGCTCCGCACGAAGCTTCAGGTCTTCTCGGCCACGGTCATTCCCTCCCTTCTCTACGCTTGCGAAACGTGGACCCCCCTAGTGGAGCATCTTCGCCGGTTGGAAACATTTAGGCTGGCCTGCCTACGATCCATCCTGGGTTTAACCAGGCTGGATTGTGTGAGGAGCTCACAAGTCCTTGAAAGATCTGGGCAAAGTCCCATCAGTGAGCTCCTCCGGCAGGCAAGGCTGCGTTGGCTGGGTCATGTAGCCCGCATGCCCAGCCACCGCATGCCTAAACAGCTTTTGTTCGGCCGGATCCAGGGGGCTAAACGGGCGCAGCACGGGCTAGAGAAGAGATGGAGTGATGTGGTACAGGAGGACGTGGAGCTGAGTGGACTTGCCTATGACTGGTACCAGCGGTGTCAAGATCGGCCTCAGTGGAGGAGGCTCGTGAAGGACGCTACTGGGCAGTTGGAGGCAGTCGCCCTCCAACAACAACGGAGGGCGGAGGAGCGACGCTCACAACAACGAGCGGAGCGCCGGGTGGTTAGGGCACAGCAAGTTGGCACAGTAGGGGGCACAGGTGGTGCCATCAGCCAGTCATCTCGGTCATCTCGGTCAGTCGACCCGTGGCACCTGGGTCTGCCCCGTGACCTCCTGCCAGCGGGCGTTCGACACTTCACGTGGCCTCAGGGTGCACATGGCCTGGCACAAGCGTCGTGGTGACGTCACCGCCACTTAGTGGCGAATGGCGGTTGTTGTTGTTGTTAGTGTGTGTGTTAGTGTGTGTATGTTAATGTCTGTATGTTAATGTGTGTGTGTGAGTGTGTGTGTGTTAGTGTATGTATGTTAATGTGTGTGTTAGTGTGTGTGTGTTAGTGTGTGTGTGTTAGTGTGTGTATGTTAGTGTGTGTGTGTGTTAGTGTGTGTATGTTAATGTGTATGTGTGTTAGTGTGTGTGTGTTAGTGTGTGTTAGTGTGTGTGTGTATGTTAATGTGTGTTAGTGTGTGTGTGTGTGTGTTAGTGTGTGTTAATGTGTGTTAGTGTGTGTGTTAGTGTGTGTGTATGTTAATGTGTGTGTATGTTAATATGTGTGTGTGTTAGTGTGTTAGTGTGTTAGTGTGTGTGTGTGTTAGTGTGTGTGTATGTTAATGTGTGTGTGTATGTTAATGTGTGTATGTTAATGTGTTAGTGTGTATGTTAATGTGTGTGTGTGTTAGTGTGTGTGTATGTTAATGTGTGTGTATGTTAATGGGTTAGTGTGTTAGTGTGTATGTTAATGTGTTAGTGTGTATGTTAATGTGTGTGTGTTAGTGTGTGTGTGTATGTTAATGTCTGTGTATGTTAATGTGTGTATGTTAGTGTGTGTATGTTAATGTGTGTATGTTAATGTGTGTGTATGTTAATGTGTTAGTGTGTTAGTGTGTATGTTAATGTGTTAGTGTGTATGTTAATGTGTGCTAGTGTGTGAGTGTGTATGTTAATGTGTGTATGTTAATGTGTGTGTTAGTGTGTATGTTAATGTGTGTGTGTGTGAGTGATAGGTCAGCGGAGGGGGAGGGAGGGTCACACGCCCGTCCTCACAATCTGCGTTTTCCCTCCAAAAACACATGAAAGGAAACGCATCAGCATGGAATATATACTCCGATCCATCTGGCTCTTAATTAAACACGGCCGCGTAACGAACAGCATAGACGAAAGTTCAATTTTTCCTCACCGGTTTCTCAATTGCACAATTATTTATTTTCAATTAATTGTCCCGAGATTGAACAACTGTGATGGCCTTAAGACAATGGCCCCTCTCAGCCCATCGTCTTTCATGACTTCCAAAGCAACTCGAAACACACACCCACGTCATGCTTACATATATATCTACTTGATCGTGGTTTTGTTTAAACTACCACAGCGCATTCATGCGCAGGAGTGATGCTCAGAAGCGCAAATATACAAAAAAAACCATGTCCTCGATATCCAAGCGTTATGATGAATAAATAATAATACTTTGTCAATAGTCGAGTGAAATTGTTTCAAACGAACATTGATCATTCGGTTGCTTTGCGTTTATCTCCGTTTGTGGAAAATAATTTAAATTCCACATTCCTATGGAAAGTGCCAGATCAATGCCCTGGGTGATCCATTTATCGATACCCCACAGAACATTTGAAAACTTCTGCAGATATATTACGCCGTGACTGTTACAATGTCCAATCATCTGTTGACAAGATCTTCAGAGAGGGGCGTTATAGATGAGTGGGGTAACTAAAAATGGATCACCCCTCTATGGCTCTTAACATAAAACGCAGAGGTACAAAACAACACTTTGAAGTGGTATCGTGCATCAACTACAACACCTCTTCATGTAAAAACAAAGAATGTTTCTTACACAAACTAATTTTTGTTTAACTCGCGTGGCAAGCATTGCACGGTACTAATCTGATGACAGCCACCAGGCAGTGATGGAAATTCCACAGTATGATGACGGATCCCAGTTATAACGGTGCCACCCAGTATGTAATGTAGGGCACAACACAACACGGCAAAATCCCCGCATGCATCACATCTCGCCGTCTTTGTGTCGTAGCAGCAGTAGTATCGTGACAATCATCATCATCAGTATTGTGATTGCGGAATTCCGTGATTTTGGCGGGACGGGTTTGCCTTTCACTCATTGCCGCATTAATCAGGGGTCAGCCCCCCCCCCTTACTCCCCCAAACCCGGCCGTGCTGGGGGACGACAGATGTCGACCGGGTCCCCCCGTGCCCCCCCCCCACCCACCCCCTGCCCTCGCTGCCCTCTCCTCTTTGTCCACGCGCTTTGTGACTCAAACACCGCTGAGTTTTGGCGGGAACGTGCGCGATTGGTTGCTTACGGAGGGGCCGGGGTGTAAGGGTGGGTGGTGGGGGGAGGGGGGCAGTGGGGGGGGGAGGGCTGTTTAGTGGGAAGGGAGGTCGAGGTGGGCGGGGAGGGGTGTTCATTAAGAGGGTGTCGGGGGATAGGGGAGTTGGGAGAGAGTGACGGGAGATGGGGGAGAGTGATGGGAGATGGGGGAGAGTGATGGGAGATGGGGGAGAGTGATGGGAGATGAGGGAGAGTGGTGGGAGATGGGTGATAGTAATGGGAGATGGGGGAGAGTGATGGGAGATGGGGGAGAGTGATGGGAGATGGGAGAGAGTGATGGGAGAAGGGGGAGAGTGATGGGAGATGGTGGATAGTGATGGGAGATGGGGGAGAGTGATGGGAGATGAGGGAGAGTGGTGGGAGATGGGGGAGAGTTATGGGAGATGGGGGAGAGTGATGGGAGATGGGGGAGAGTGATGGGAGACGGGGGAGAGTGATGGGAGACGGGGGAGAGTGATGGGAGATGGGAGAGAGTGATGGGAGAAGGGGGAGAGTGATGGGAGATGGTGGATAGTGATGGGAGATGGGGGAGAGTGATGGGAGGCGGGGGAGAGTGATGGGAGATGGGGGAGAGTGATGGGAGATGAGGGAGAGTGGTGGGAGATGGGGGAGAGTGATGGGAGATGAGGGAGAGTGGTGGGAGATGGGTGATAGTGATGGGAGATGGGGGAGAGTGATGGGAGAAGGGGGAGAGTGATGGGAGATGGTGGATAGTGATGGGAGATGGGGGAGAGTGATGGGAGATGAGGGAGAGTGATGGGAGATGGGGGAGAGTGATGGGAGATGGGGGAGAGTGATGGGAGATGGGGGAGAGTGATGGGAGATGGGGGAGAGTGATGGGAGATGAGGGAGAGTGGTGGGAGATGGGTGATAGTGATGGGAGATGGGGGAGAGTGATGGGAGAAGGGGGAGAGTGATGGGAGATGGTGGATAGTGATGGGAGATGGGGGAGAGTGATGGGAGATGAGGGAGAGTGATTGGAGTTGGGAGAGAGTGACGGGAGATGGGGGAGAGTGATGGGAGAAGGGGGAGAGTGATGGGAGATGGGGGAGAGTGATGGGAGAAGGGGGAGAGTGATGGGAGATGGTGGATAGTGATGGGAGATGGGGGAGAGTGATGGGAGATGAGGGAGAGTGGTGGGAGAGGGGGGAGAGTTATGGGAGATGGGGGAGAGTGATGGGAGATGGGGGAGAGTGATCGGAGACGGGGGAGAGTGATGGGAGACGGGGGAGAGTGATGGGAGATGGGGGAGAGTGATGGGAGATGGGGGAGAGTGATGGGAGACGGGGGAGAGTGATGGGAGATGGGGGAGAGTGATGGGAGATGAGGGAGAGTGGTGGGAGATGGGGGAGAGTGATGGGAGATGAGGGAGAGTGGTGGGAGATGGGTGATAGTGATGGGAGATGGGGGAGAGTGATGGGAGAAGGGGGAGAGTGATGGGAGATGGTGGATAGTGATGGGAGATGGGGGAGAGTGATGGGAGATGAGGGAGAGTGATGGGAGATGGGGGAGAGTGATGGGAGATGGGGGAGAGTGATGGGAGATGGGGGAGAGTGATGGGAGATGGGGGAGAGTGATGGGAGATGAGGGAGAGTGGTGCGAGATGGGTGATAGTGATGGGAGATGGGGGAGAGTGATGGGAGAAGGGGGAGAGTGATGGGAGATGGTGGATAGTGATGGGAGATGGGGGAGAGTGATGGGAGATGAGGGAGAGTGATGGGAGTTGGGAGAGAGTGACGGGAGATGGGGGAGAGTGATGGGAGATGGGGGAGAGTGATGGGAGATGGGGGAGAGTGATGGGAGATGAGGGAGAGTGGTGGGAGATGGGTGATAGTGATGGGAGATGGGGGAGAGTGATGGGAGAAGGGGGAGAGTGATGGGAGATGGTGGATAGTGATGGGAGATGGGGGAGAGTGATGGGAGATGAGGGAGAGTGATGGGAGATGGGGGAGAGTGATGGGAGATGGGGGAGAGTGATGGGAGATGGGGGAGAGTGATGGGAGATGGGGGAGAGTGATGGGAGATGAGGGAGAGTGGTGCGAGATGGGTGATAGTGATGGGAGATGGGGGAGAGTGATGGGAGAAGGGGTGAGAGCGATGGGAGATGGGGGAGAGTGATGGGAGATGGGGGAGAGTGATGGGAGACGGGGGAGAGTGATGGGAGACGGGGGAGAGTGATGGGAGATGGGGGAGAGTGATGGGAGACGGGGGAGAGTGATGGGAGATGGGGGAGAGTGATGGGAGATGAAGGAGAGTGGTGGGAGATGGGTGATAGTGATGGGAGATGGGGGAGAGTGATGGGAGAAGGGGGAGAGTGATGGGAGATGGGTGAGAGTGATGGGAGATGGGGGAGAGTGATGGGAGATCGGGGAGAGTGATGGGAGATGGGGGAGAGTGATGGGAGATGAGGGAGAGTGGTGGGAGATGGGTGAGAGTGATGGGAGATGTGGGAGAGTGATGGGAGATGGGGGAGAGCGATGGGAGATGAGGGAGAGTGGTGGGAGACGGGGGGGGAGTGATGGGAGACGGGGGAGAGTGATGGGAGATGAGGGAGAGTGGTGGGAGATGGGTGAGAGTGATGGGAGATGGGGGAGAGTGATAGGAGACGGGGGAGAGCGATGGGAGATGGGGGAGAGTGATGGGAGATGGGGGAGAGTGGTGTGAGATGGGGGAGAGTGATGGGAGATGGGGGAGAGTGATGGGAGACGGGGGAGAGTGATGGGAGATGGGGGAGAGTGATGGGAGATGAGGGAGAGTGGTGGGAGATGGGTGAGAGTGATGGGAGATGGGGGAGAGTGATGAGAGATGGGGGAGAGGGATGGGAGAAGGGGGAGAGTGATGGGAGATGGGGGAGAGTGATGGGAGATGGGGGAGAGTGATGGGAGATGGGGGAGAGTGATGGGAGATGGGGGAGAGTGATGGGAGATGAGGTAGAGTGGTGGGAGATGGGTGAGAGTGATGGGAGATGGGGGAGAGTGATGGGAGATGGGGGAGAGTGATGGGAGATGGGTGAGAGTGATGGGAGATGGGGAGAGTGGTGGGAGATGGGGGAGAGTGATGGGAGATGGGGAAGAGTGATGGGAGATGGGGGAGAGTGATGGGAGATGGGTGAGAGTGATGGGAGATTGGGAGAGTGATGGGAGATGGGGGAGAGTGGTGGGAGATGGGGGAGAGTGATGGAAGATGGGGGAGAGTGATGGGAGATGGGTGAGAGTGATGGGAGATGGGGAGAGTGATGGGAGATGGGTGAGAGTGATGGGAGATGGGGAGAGTGATGGGAGATGGGGGAGAGTGGTGGGAGATGGGGGAGAGTGATGGGAGATGGGTGAGAGTGATGGGAGATGGGGAGAGTGATGGGAGATGGGGGAGAGTGGTGGGAGATGGGGGAGAGTGGTGGGAGATGGGGGAGAGTGATGGGAGTGTGAGGATAGAGATGGGGGGGGGCAGCAGCAGCGGGGGGAGGAGGGAGGCGTCGTTGGGGGTGGACGCCTGTGACGAGGAGCTGGGGGACAGGGAGGAGGGGTCACGTGTCCCTTGTGGGGAACAGGAACAGGTAGCTGGGGGGAGGGGGAGAGGGGGGTAAAGGGGGGATAGAGGGGGGGTGGTAGGGGGTTGTAGGGGGGAGAGGGGGGGAGAGGCGGGGGGGGGGGTAGAGAGGGGGGGGGTGTCGAAGTGGATAAAAGGGGGGTAGAGGGGGGTGTAGGGGGGGGAAGGGGGGAGGGGGGAGAGAGGTGAGGGGGGTAGAGGGGGGTGTAGGGGGGGAGGGGGGGAGAGGGGGGGGAGGCGAGGTGGGGTAGAGAGGGGGGGGAGAAGGGGGAGAGGGGGGAGAGAGGTGAGGGGGGGGGTAGAGGGGGGTGTAGGGGGGAGGGGGGGGAGAGGGGGGGGAGGCGAGGTGGGGTAGAGAGGGGGGGGAGAAGGGGGGGAGGGGGGAGAGAGGTGAGGGGGGGGTAGAGGGGGGTGTAGGGGGGAGGGGGGGGAGAGGGGGGGGAGGCGAGGGGGGGTAGAGGGGGGTGTAGGGGGGGAGAAGGGGGAGAGGGGCGGGGTGTCGACGTGGAGGGCGCACGAGTGACAGGTTTGGACGCAGTGATTGAGGTATTCATGAGGCTGCTAATGGCGCCTGCTATGCAGGAGGACGAGGTATGATCCCCGACCCTGACGACGCCTGTATATTTGAGTTTGCGTGTCTCTCTCGCCTTGTTGGTATTTCTCCGTGCGTTCAGAGTATTTTGCTGCTGTACATAATCACCGGGGAGACAAAGGCGGCCGGGCGTGGTGTTGGCCACCCACTCGCCGTGCCAGGCTTTCGTGGATGCTCTCCAATAGATCTTGCCCCAACCACTTTGCCACCGCTCCCACACACACACACAAGACAAAGATCTCCCGTATAGCCTTCAAGAGACTGTAGGGGGCAAGTGCTGTTATAGCGAGCACCTGTGAAGGCCGGCACGGCGCACGAGGGGGTGGATGGCCAGCACCGCGGATGTTCATTACACACCGCACGGGTACTCGTTTGAGGCTGAGTCGACCTAGAGGGGAGTTCCGGGACCGCATCAGATAATCGTCACCGGTGTTGGCCGTGAGCGCCCACCGCTGCCCACGAAGACGCGCTCCCTCCACACCAGCTGCCGAGAAGCCCCACCACGATCGCGAGTTTGGCAAATCGCCGCGTCGGAGTTCTCGTGTCGCAGGGTGCCCGGCGATTCGCAATCGCGACGCGTACGAGGGGGCTCAAGCGGCCACACTACAATGGCAAAGGTGGAACAATAGGACGCGCGGGGGGGTGGGGGAGGGGGGGGGCATTGTGGCGAGAATGTCGGAGGGCGCCTACGCGTCAGCGAGCGACACACCGATCTGTGGGGCGGTGACGAGATGTGAACCACCTCGCGCGGTCTGCGGGAGGTCGTGGGTTCGTTCCCGACTCTGACGACGCCTGCTGATATATATACTTGGAGTTTCTGTGTCTCTCTCTCTCTTCCCGTGGTGGTCGCGTGGATTTCTCTCAGCGTCCTCTGGGTTTTCCCTCCACATTTATAAACACGCGCATAGAGTATTTGGATGCTATGAAGTTCGACATGATAAGCCACCACTTCGTTGAGCTGTCAGTTGTGGCCAGGTCGCTTCTGAAAAACAGCTACGTAGCTCAGTGGGCCTTACCTGGTAAAATAATACGAAACAAGTTTTAGTTTTTGGTTTTCCATAAGGGTCCTGCTGCTGCCGTTACGCTGCGTTTTTATATTTAAGATGCATTTCAGCCACTTAATGATGAGTCGTGTTTATCATTATTCTAGAGCGCGCGAAGAAACCCGAGCACCCGGAGAAACCCCACGCCTTGCGCGAGGGGGCAACGCTCTATCCCCGCACAGATGAAAACAGATGGCGACGAGTCCTTACCTTGCCGTACCGCCAAACCAAAACTCAAGCCAGTTTCCGTGCCAGCAAAAAGTGAATTACACGGAAGTTCATATTACGTGTATTCACCTTCCTGTTATCCGCTGCTAATTGTATCCGTCATTTCAGGCAACGACCCCTCCACAAAGGCGGCCAGTGGCGGTGCACTCGTGTAACCCAGCAGCACTGTGGAGGCGAGGGTTGGTGGATCACGGCACGGATGGCGTTGTGAAACTCCCTTCCCGTCGGCGTCGAGGAGGTGCCATACCCTGGCTCGCCACGAGAAGGCGCTACAGCAGGTGGACTAATCGCCATCTGTTTATATCTGTACGGGGTTATCGTGTTGTTCCCTTGCGCGTGTGGGTCTTCCCCAAGTTGCGCGGTTTTCTGACACCCGTGTAATAATAAATAGGACTCATCAAAAAGTGCCCGAAAAAATACTGAGATAAAACCCCAGTGTAAAAGTGACGTGGCTCGCCTGGATAAATAAGGCATTTAATAGGCGACGTTTCAGGCAATGACCTTCATCATAGCACTTAGAACGCACTTCGGAGATTACTGATGCATGGTAGAACGTCACGATTCGTCCCTGAGGCCTGGGAGACAGACCCCCTCCAGAACTCACAAACAACCGTCAGCCACGTTGCTTGAAAACGCGCGTTGAGCAATCATCTTGTTATTCGCATTGCCACGCCAACAGCAGCAACAGCAGCATTGTGCAAACGCCCTCGTTCATAATAGTCCCGCCGTGCGGATTGTTGTGCCGCGTCGCTTGCGAAGGTCACGGGGTGAACCGGGAGGAGCGCGTCTCGCGCAGAGCGGCCACGGCGGCAATGGGCCCCGCGGCGTCTCCTCCTCCTGCGACGCAGCCGCGCGGCGCGCTCAGCCCTCGGGGGCATTGTGGGAGCGGTGGGGATGGACACGCTGGGCTCCGTCTCCATGAGCACCGCGCATTGTTTACCTGTCTGCGCGTCTACGCGTACGCGCGTGTGTGTGCGTACGCGTGTGTGTGTGTACGCGTGTGTGTCTGTGCGTGTGTGTGTGTACGCGTGTGTGTGCGTACGCGCGTGTGTGTGTGCGTACGCGTGTGTGTGTATGCGCGTGTGTGTACGCGTGTGTGTGTGTGTACGTGTGTGTGTGTACGCGTGTCTGTGTGTGCGTACGTGTGTGTGTTTGTGTTTAATGCCCAGCGGTTAGCGCGCTGCGCTACGAACCTGACGACCCAAGTTCTATTCCCGATTCTCACGGCCAACACCAGTGACGATTATTTGAACCGGTCCTGGGCCTCCCCTAGGTCGACTCAGCCTCAAACGAGTACCTGGTCCGGTGTGTAATCATCGTCACTGGGGAGATTGAGGCGGCCGGGCGTGGTACTGGCCACCCACTCCCTCGTGTGCCGTTCCGGCCTTCATAGGTGCTACTCGCTAACAGCACTTGCCCCAACAGTCTGTAGCTATGTTTAATATATATACACGCCTCGACAGCCTGTGAAGGCGATACGGATGGACGTTGTCTGTGGAGCAAGCGACTCTTTGCGTGAGGGCGACAGCGTCGCGACCCGAGTTCCATTCCCGCTCACGGCCAACTATAGATGACGGATATCTGTGCCTCCCCTAGGTTGACTCAGCCATGCATGAATATCCGGGCCTGTCTTGCTACGGCGTGTAACTTTAGCAGAGGTGAGACAAATGCGGCCGGCACCCGCGGTAGTTTTGGCCACCCACCCTCTCGTGTGCCGTTCCGGCCTTCAACAGATAAGTGCCCGCTAACGGCACTTGCCGCAAACCATCCGTTACAAATGCTGTACGGTGGAGGGAGACGAGATCTTTGTTTCTGTGGTAAAACTACACTCTTCACAGCGCAAGGCGTGGATTCGCTAATCAATGAACAACTCCTCTCAGCACCGGGGGACGGGCGTTAATGATTTGTCTGCGACGACTCAGCTCCCTTTCTTCCATTTGTGAAGAGCGATCATCACGCCCACCAATTCCACCTCCGCGGCAAAGCCAATTCGCCTAACAGCCCGCCGACAAATTGGCCAAATTGGTAGCAATTGCGTTTAACGCGGTAGGCATTTAATACAATTTAACCAACCCACTTTATTGGGGGATTTATTTATTATTTTACTTACTTGTTCGACTCCTGCCCCCTCCCCCCCCCCGTTACCCCCTCCCTCCCCCCCACACCCCGATCACATTTTGGGATCCTGTATGCATCACCTCCCTCTTGATTTTCACTGCCAGTGATCTAATGCGATTAGAGGCACAATGAGATTAGACTTTTCCTCCACCCCCCCCCCCCCCCAGAGTTCAGGCGGTTGCGGGTTTCACAGAAGAGTCCGAAAGCGTCGCGGTCCTTTCTGCGTCCTCACTCGAGTGAGTTAATACCTCGACAATACCCCCGCCCCCCCTAATCTCATTAATGCGACAATGCGCCCAGCCCTCATTTACCCACAAGCCTCTCAAAGTGTCGTCGTGAGGAATGAGGTTTTGACGAGCGAAATAAATAAATACCCCGGGTGAGCAACAGTCGGCTAACACAGAAGTTGAAACTTGGCAAGAATGAGTAGGCTTTGAGTGTGTCCCCGTGTCGATCTGTCGGTCGGTGTGTGTGTGTGTCTGTGTGTGTCTGTGTGTGTGAGTGGGGAGCGGTGGTGTAGCGGTTAGCGAGCTGCGCTATGAACCCTGCGATCCGAATTCGATTCCCGCTCACGGCCAACACCAGTGACGATTATCTGAACTGGTCTTGGGCTTCCCCTAGGTCGACTCAGCCTCAAATGAGTACCTGGTCCGTTCTGTAAACATCGCCACTGGCGTGGTGCTGGCCACCCACCCCCTCGTGTACCGTGCCGGCCTTCATAGGTGCTCGCTAATAGCACTTGCCCCAACAATCTCTTAAAGGCTATACGGGGGATATTTGTCTTTGTGTCTCTACGGTGGAGGAGGCTCGTGAAGGACGCTACTAAGCAGTTGGAGGCAGTCGCCCTCCACCAACAACGGAGGAAAGAGGAGCGACGCTCACAATAACGAGTGGAGCGCCGGGCGGATAAAACACAGCAAGTTGGCACAGTATGGGGCACAGGTGGTGCATTGGGCCAGTCATCTAAGTCAGTCGACCTATCGGTCTGTCGTGTGACCTGTCAGCAGGCGTTCGATACTTAACGTGGCCTTAAAGTGCACATAGCTTGGCACAAGCGCCGTTTGTGACCTCGCCGCCACTTAGTGACGAATGGTGGTTGTCGTTGTGTCCATGGTTCTCGGAGAGTGAAAAGTACTTGTGGAGTCAACACTGAATAGCAATAGAATGATGAATAATGTTTGCTTTTATATATGGCGCGGTCGTTCCTGCAAAGTGCATCTCATTCGCCGACGGATCAGACAGTTAACAAGGCAGCATTGGCCAGGCCCCAAGGTCTCCGGTCCTCTACTTATTAAGATGTTGTCAGACAATGAATGAGTTGTTTATGCGTGTGGGCGGAACCCCGCGCGTGCGAGCCGTTGACTACTCTATCGCATCTTCTTGGTTCTTTCGGTAAAGTCACGTAGAAGGGAAATAATAAAAAAAACATAATAAAATGCAATTCTCACGACGTTTCGGCCACAACGCAAGCAGCCGTCATCAGGTGAAGAACAGGGCTGTCGGAAAGACAGCGTCTGATTTCCTGCAGTCACGAAAGCTTTAAATCGACACTATCGCAGTGGCTCTTCACCTGGGGTGCATCACGCACTCCGCTGGGAGCGTGAGATGCCCTTTCTGGAGATGCGAGACGAGTCAATTTTTGTTGTTAGAAGGTAAATAATCGAAAACACAGATTTAGCACGGGCACGTAAGTACAACTACTTTGTTTATTAACTTAATAATTTGCTTATTTTATTTTATACCTACGTGACTTTACCGAAAGAACCAAAGAGTATAATGAAAGATGTTTTAAAGATTGAGAACCAAAGGTGAAGAACCACTGCTCCATACCCATTTCAGAAGGGACAGCTGATATTAGTCTGCACTTGCCTGGGCCGTCTCGTGCGAGACAGCCAGGGCAACGGCTCCTCCTCGACGCGCGTGCAGAGGCAGTGAAATCTTAACACTCACGCCCGCTTGTTTACAAATGTGACAACTAGAATGTGTATGGAGTGTGTTGCACGTGTGTGTGTGTGTGTCAGGCATGTGGGGAGCGGTAGTGTAGCGGTTAGCGCTACGCCGCGCTACGAAGCTAGCGACCCGGGTTCGATTCCCGCTCACGGCAAACACCGGTGAAGATTATCTGAACCGGTCCTGGGCCTCCCCTAGGTTGACCCAGCCTCAAATGAGTACCTGGTGCAGTGGTGTGTAAACATCGCCACTAGGGAGACAAAGGCGGCCGAGGGTGGTGTTGGTCACCCACCCCCTCGTGTGCCGTTGGTCACCCACCCCCTCGTTTGCCGTGCCGGCCTTCATAGGTAATCGCTAACAGCACTTGCCCCTGCAGTCTGTTAAGGCTACACGGGGGATCGTTGTCTTTGTGCGAGGCATGCGCGTGTGTGTTGTATCATACACTGCCCTCAATTAGACATTGGTCTCTATTCATTCGGAAAGGATTACTTTCAGGAAAACGCTCAACGCACTCGTCAACATCACTGTGTGGCATTAAAAGAAAAACATTTAATCGGTGACGTTTCGGGAAATGGGCCTTCCTCAGAGCATATCCAAGTGCTGTGAATATATGCACATTCATGTGCGAGAAAGACGGGTAATTAGAACAAACACAGCGATAGTACCAACATAAACAACACTACACAATATAATACAGTAACATAAACAACACTACATAATATAATACAGTAACATAAACAACACTACACAATATAATACAGTAAAATAAACAACACTACATAATATAACACTGTAACATAAACAACACGACACAATATAACACAATAACATAAACAACACAATATGACACTGTAACATAAACAACACTAGACAATATAACACTGTAACATAAACAACACTACACAATATAACACTGTAACATAAACAACACGTGGTGGCTATGGGATGTTATCTCCCTCGCCTGTTAGACACGGGAGATCGCAAGTTCGGTCGCGACCCTAACGCCCCGTGTTTTTATGATAATTATTGTTGTTGAGTGTCTCTCTCTCTCCCCGTGGTCGAGTGGATTTCCTCCGGGTCCTCCGGTTTCCCCCCCCCCCCTCCATATTTAGAAACGCGCGTTTCGACAATTTGGCTGCTGTAAATTTCCACACGATGATAAGCCACTTCGTTGAGCTATCATTTGTGGCCAGATCGCTTGGGCAACACCCATTTCAAACCATTTGAAACAGTCTGCCTCAGCAGCAGACCACGCTTTCCCACCTGATGATGGACGCTTGTGTTGCGCCTGAAACGTCGTGATTTGTTTTATTTTATACCTACGTGACTTTACCGAAAGAACCAAAGAGTAAGTACAGGGTGCCTTAAACAAATGTGGACACGTGCATGGGACTATCGTTTTTAATGGAAACATAACGGATAATACACTGGAACATTAATAGCTTCAAACAGTCCAAGGGCCTCCACTTGTTCATTGTCAACACGTGTCTGGAATCTTCCCCAGGTGGTCTCCAGAGCCCGGAGGGGCAGCGCGTTTCTTTCGTGGTGTCGTCGCAAATTCTCAGAAGTGTCCACGTTTTGTTGAAGCAGCACCCTGTATTTATTACACAACCCTTCAATCGACACCGTAGATTGTTTCAGCAGTATCGATTCAAGACGAGCAAAACCCTTTGTCGCTTTTGACGTCACAGCGTCTCAGCAGCAGCAGCAGCAGCAGCGTCAGGCTCGCATGCGCGTGTGTACGGCGCGAACGAAGTTCAACATACATGTCCATAATACAGTTCTTTTTTGGGGTTAGATCACGTAAATATTAATGCGTCGCTAAACCCGCCACCACCCGACACAGCAAATTAGTAAGGTTCGTCACGTAAACAGAGCATGGCAATTCGTTACTAGTAAATCCACAACATTTACTATCCGAGTACGACGTTTCGCCAGGTATTACAGCCAGCATCATCAGGCGACAGCCAGATTTGCGGAGAAATCCTCCTGTTTCACTCTGAACATAAATACATACACATACAAGACACAGCGGACTGCAATGTTCCTCAACCAAGAAAACCTCCAAAAACTCCTCCGCAACCATCCTCAAACTCTCCAAAGTGAATCGTGAGCGCGGGCGACAATGGCTATGACGTGGATTATTCTCTCACTTCCAAAAGAAGGGGGGACCCCCCTTTTATTCTACCCCTCCTCTCGCCCCCCCCCCCCCCCGAGTGAACGTGCGGTAATTTGACAGCGGACAGACGTCGCAAGAAAGGCGGAAACGCGGCGGAGGAGAGGAGGGAGAGGAGGCGAGGTGGCCACAGCGCGCATTCACCACTCAACAGAGGCTGTTTAAATAATTAAATAAATAAAAACAAAAAACAGGGGATGGGGGGGGGGTGCTCCACTCCCCCCCTCCCAAGAAAAAAAACTTTTATAAGAAGTCAGACAAGCGGGCAAACACATCTTGACTCTCATTCATTGCCCTCAATCCCACGTCCATTGTGACAGAGAGAGAGTTTCGGCGCTTTTAACGATGTTTCTCTCTCTCGCTCTTTTTTCTTCTTCTCGCGAGGCCGATAAAAGACTGCGGTTGGCACGCGGGCGTTTCTGGGGCGTGTTGTGTGAGCTTTGCCATGACACCCATCATTCATGCAAATATTCTCCTCGATCCCCCCCCCTTCTCTCTCTCTCTCTCGCGCGCGCGCGCGTTCTCTCGCTCATCTCATCCGCCCCGCGCGCGGCTCCGCCTCTTCCCATTCTCTCCAAATCCAGACGCGAACCTCAATCGGCGAAGAAGACCATGCCAGGGGGATTTGTCCCCTTTATCCCGCCGCCCTCCACCCACCCATCCCCATCTCTTTCTTGAGCCGTGTTGGGTTTGATGCTGCCAGGATGGGGTGAGATGGAGGCCGGTTTTGCTTTATTTATTTTATTTCAGACAGACAGACAGAAAAGGATTCCCATCCTATTGTGCGCCGGTTTACCCAAGTGTCACTTAAATGAGGCGCGTGTTTACCTGCCCTGCATCGGAGGGCGGTGCGCGCGGGGAGGGGGCTCTCTCTCTTTCTCGCTTCTTCCGTGGCCTCCGTTGTGCGCCTGTGTGCCCCGTTGCTGCCTTGCCCTCTGCGTGTGTCTGTGTGTGTCTGTGTGTCTGTCTGTGTGTGTGTTTGCACGCGGTGGGGTGGATGTTGGGCTGTGCGCGCGCGAGCGAGCGTGTGCGTGTGTGTGCGCACGTGTATTCGTGCGTGTGTGCTCGTGTGTTAGATTTAACAACAACAACTAAAGCCGTGTTTTTGTCTTCACTGCCTCCCCCCCACCACCAACCACCACCACCGCCCCTGTTGCTAGGTAGGAAGTACAATCTTGATATTTCAGCCTGGCCGGAGCTTTGTGGGAGAAATGTTGTCTCTTGCGTGTGTATGTGTGTCTGTGTGTCTGTGTTGGTGGAGCGGTGGTGGAGCGGTTAGCGCGCTGCGCTACGAACCTAGCAGCCCGGGTTCGATTCCCGCTCACGGCCAACACCAGTGACGAGTATCTGAAAAGGTCCTGGGCCTCCCCTAGGTCGACTCAGCCTCAAATAAGCACCTGGTGCGGTGTGTAAACATCGCCACTAGGGAGACAAAGGCGGCCGGCCGTGTTGTTGGCCACCCACCCCCTCCCTCGTGGGCCGTGCCGGTGGCCTTCATAAGTGCTGCTGCTCGCCAAGAGCGCTTGCCCCAAAACAGTCGGTTAAGGCTTTCCGGGGGACCTTTGTCTTTGCGAGCAGATGTGCTCGCGGCCCATCAGTAAGGGGCTTTAAACATCGCGAGACAGGTCGCTGCAAACACGGCCTGTTGTCATTCCACTGCTGGTCGAGGGCCTCTCCGTGGCGCGTCGATCGCTCCCGGTGCCGTTGGCCCCCAGGTGTGGAACTCCCTGCCGGGAATCGAACCTAGCCGGGTCGATTGTGCGGCGCGCGGCAAACACCGAGCCACATTTCACGTGCTCATCTCCGGTCACGTACATCCTTCCATCCATCCATCCCCCGCGTTGATCAACAACAACAACAACAACAACAACAACAGATCAATGATTACAATAAACCGGCGAAGGACTCCACACGCCACAAATGTTTACAACTCCAGAATTGCGTAAAAGAGTTTGCGCGGTGTTTTAGACTTCCGCAGTAACATTTCGTGTCCCCCGACGTGCGGACTATTTACTGGCAGCAATAATTTCTACTGCGGTTCGCGGAATGACCTTCATCTGGCGAAGGTCACCGCACCTGCATCTACATAGCACACTTCCTGTTCACTACCACGGCAATCAACACCGGCGAGGAGTGGTAACAACAACAACATCATCATCATCATGATCTTACAGCCTCTTTGGCAATTGACTGCTGGATGGAGGCCGTCCCAATGCTTGCATGTATGTTGAACTTCTTACGCACCGTACGTAGCCAAGCGTGCTATTATGAGCATACTGCACCGTGCTGGTCAGTGCAGGTTGCTTGACCGGATGCGAGGAGCAGCCCAGGACCGATTCGGATATCGCTCACCGCCGGTGGTCACCGTGGCCGGGAATCGAACTCAGGTGGTCGGATTCATAATCCTGTCCGCTAACAGCTGCGCCACCGCTCCACAGCATACCATAAGCCTCGCACCATACAACAACGAAAGAGATCACCCGTGCAGCCTTTAACACAGATTTGCGACGAGTGCTGTTAGCGAGCACCTATGAAGGCCGGCAAGGAACTCGACGGAGTGGGTGGGTCAGCATCATGCCGGGCCGCCCTTAGCTCCCCAATGCTGATATTTGCACACCGTGCCAAGTACTAATTAAAGGCTGAGTCGACCTAGGGGGAGGCCCAGGACCACACAAACGCTCACGCGAGGGGTCCCTCCAGTGAGCCCCCTTCTAAGGGGTCCCTTCCTGGCAGAACCCCCCTCCCCCCCCCAAGTGAACCCCCTTTCTACCCCGAGTGTCGACAATCTTCATGGTCGATCTGACGCAGCCAGGAGGTCGCGACAGCCTCCCCCTCCTCCTCCCCCCCTCCTCCTCCAACCGCTTCACCGATGCCCCAGCTGTGGACATCCACAGCTGTGGACATCCACAGCTGTGGACATCCACAGCTGTGGACATCCACAGCGAATGTCGTCTTCATCGACGCGCGATGGGCGACCGCGCGTGGCCACAGCGGCTCCGCTTCAGGGTTCACCCGCTTAGAGGCGAGCAGGCGCGCAAGATCCGTCTGGTGGTGCCGATATACTTCTGCTGAAGTTACCGCGATTGTATTGTCATCCCGATTGTATTGTCATCGTTATTGTATTGTCATCGCTATTGTATTGTCATCGTTATTTTATTGTTATTGTATTGTCATCGCTATTGTATCGTCATCGCTATTGTATTGTCATCGTTATTGTATTGTTATCGTTATTGTATTGTTATCGTAACCCTTATGTATTGTTATCGCTGCTTGTTGCTACTGCGCTTGTTAACACGAGAAAGCCTCATCGAGTCTCAAGACTCCTTGTCAGGAGCGTCTTTAAAACGAATAACTGAGCTATTTTGATCTTGCCAAGTGAGGCTCACTGAGCTATATCGCTTGTGCAGAAGCGACATGGCCACACATGATAGCTCAACGAAGTGGCTTATCACGTGGACATTTCTAGCAACCTCTAAACGCGTGGTGTTGATTATAAATGTGGAGGGAGAAACTGGAGAACGTGGAGAAAAATACACGCGACCACGGGGAGAGACACGTACACTCCAAATATGCAGCAGGCGTCAGGGTCGTGATTGAACCCACGACCTCCTGTAGACCAGGCGAGCGAGATAACATTTCCTAGTCACCGCAGCGTCTTCATCAGTAGTTACGTGCTGCCAACTTCAAGAGGAACATTTAAAACAAAGTGTGTTGTTGTTGTCCGGAAAAAAATAGAAGAGACCGCAAAGAGAGGAACACCTAACAGAGAATGGCTTGATGACGACAACAAAAGGGATTGGAGCCAGCAAGATGCGGCCGCTACTGGAGCACATTGGCACGAGACAGAGGGAAGTGGAAACAAATGACGACCTGTGCGGTGGGCACACCTACGGGCCATCTGTCCACGGATCGTGATGATGTTGATGATGTTGGTGACCTTCCTCCAGAAGATATCCGTGGCTTTGATTTCGCACGCAGCGTGGTCGTTTGTGCAGCAGAATCACGGGCAAGGCACGCGATCTGCACCTCCGAATTTCCCCGACTGATTTGATTCAATCCAATTGTTGCTGTTTTCGTTTTTTTTTATCTTCAACCCGGATTCCCGTACAAAATCTAAATGGATTACGCTCGTCGTAAAAAAAACACGCACCACAGCCGGGCTGATGTTGCTCCATTTGGATAGGTTCGTGGGAAATTCTACAGGTCACCAAAGTAAATAAAACAAATATATCGAAACTGGTCATAACTACACGGTCTGTGTGTTGGAATTGTCCGAAATGTCGCGTTTTATATATATGTGAAAACAGATGTCTTGATTTGTGATTATTTCACAGATGCCCTGCTCATACTGGACATCTCTGAAAAAGAGCTTATAGCTCATCGGATTCCTCCTGCAGTATAAATACAGATTCTGATATATTTTTCATTTCAAGTCAGTATTCATGCGAAGGATCTAGGGTAGCGTTAGCGTTGGGGCGAGGGTTTGTGTTAGGTCTGGGGTCAGTGTCTCTGCAGGTGGCAGCCAAAATTGGGGTTCTTAGCCTCGGGGCAAATCCGTGCAGAAAGAGGCTCGGGTAAAAAAATAAATAAGATCCTTTGCAAGGAAACATTCGCCTTTCATGACCCGGCGCTATTCATTCTGTGGCTTAACCCAGACCTGGCAGTGTCAATCGCCGCTTCGTGTCCCATTCATTCATTAATTAAATGAACCGGTGACTTTATTAATACAATGGGACAATTTTGCCAGTATCAAAGTATGAAAAAATAAGAATAGCTTTGACCATATCTGGCAATATTAATGTTTGTAACATCACCCTGAACATGACAACGTTGATTATTTTTTCGTAGTTATTTTATAAAAGTTCCTCATTTGTATTTCTGTAGCGAGTATAGTGGGGGTTAATTTGCGAAGGATGTTCCGGGGAACTTAGTCTGTGTGCGTGACAATCACCGCTCAGTAAAGACCGATGGCTGTCAATGAATGACAAATGCCAGAAATTCAAACACCTTCCTCCCCAACCCCTGGCCGTGTTGTCCTCGTCTCTCATTGTCCGGCCTCGCTCATTAAAAAAAATCCTCCAACACCTCGGGCTTCAGGTGCGCGGGGAGAGCGGCACGCCTGCGTTTACGTCGCTGCTTACTGGCGGCCCTAACAATTGTTACGAGATGCGCGGTGTTAATAGCGCGCCCTCGTGAAGGAATGCCGCGCGCGTGTTAAGGTGGCCGCTTGCCGCGGCTGCCGCGGCTGCTTCTTTCAGGTCAAGGCCAACACGGGAGGCGAAACGAAATCACCAAAGCCGGCTCCACCAGGTGTGCAACTCCCTGCTGGTGCCCCCCAATTGTGAAACTCCCTACTTGTGCCCCCCACTTGTGGAACTCCCTACTGCTGCCCCCCAGTGTGGAACTCCCTACTGGTGCCCCCCAGTGTGGAACTCCCTACTGGTGCCCCCCAGTGTGGAACTCCCCTCTGTTCCAGGCGAGGCTCTGGGGCGGTGTTGATATCTCTAAGTCCCGACACCGATCTGTTTAAAAACTGAATTTTGTTTTCGAATCGGCTTCGTTCCTCTCCGCTTCTTACTCTGCCACCCGGCTCCTAAATTATTTATTTATCTATCGCCGGCCTCGTCACGCTCGGCGCCTTGAGACATTAGCGTGAAATGTCTCAAGGCACAAATTATTACTGTTATTATTATTATCATCTGCACGTCCTCTGTCACCGTCGTAAGTCAAATGTCATGATAATAATTATAATATTGACAAGGCCGCTAAGAACGCGCCTCTTCGCCAGACGGCTGATGCAAGTGTTTTACCATTTTTGTGACAGCATGAACTTCATTGTTTGCGTATGTGTGTGGGTTTGTGTGTGTATGTATGTGTGTCACTCTTTGTGTGTGTCAATGTGTGTGTGTGTCACTGTGTGTGTGTGGGTTTGTGTGTGTGACTGTGTGTGCTTGTGGGTTTGTGTGTGTATGTGTGTGTGTCACTGTTTGTGCGTGTCATTGTGTATGTGTGTCTGTGTGTGTGTCACTGTGTGACTGTGTGTGTGTGACTGTGTGTGTGTGTGGGTTTGTGTGTGTGTGTGTGACTGTGTGTGTGTGTGGGTTTGTGTGTGTATGTGTGTGTGTCACTGTTTGTGCGTGTCATTGTGTATGTGTGTCTGTGTGTCACTGTGTGACTGTGTGTGTGTCACTGTTCGTTATAGGGAGTGGTAGTGTAGAGGTTAGCGCTACGCTGCGCCAGTGACGATTATCTGAACCGGCCCTGGGCCTCCCCTGACGAGGCCGGCGATAGGTCGACTCAGTCTCAAATGAGTACCTGGTGCGGTGTGTAAACATCGCCGCTAGGGAGACAAAGGCGGCCGGGCGTGGTGTTGACCACCCACCCCCTCGTGTGCCGTGCCGGTCTGTATAGGTGCTCGACAACAGCACTTGCGCCTACAGTCTGCTAAGGCTACACGGGGGATCTTTGTCTTTGTATTTGTGACGACACAGCCACATCACAGTCGTGATTGTTATTTTAATCCGGTTTGGGGCCTTCCCCTAGGTCGACCCAGTCTTAAACGAATCCCTGGTGTGTTGTGTATTCAACATAATCGCTGGGGAGACAAAGGCGGCGGGCGTGGTGCTAGCCACACTCGCTCTTACGTGCGCCGTTACGACCTACATAGCCGTCTTTTTATAAGCATCTATTCATTTACCGTATAGAGGATTGGTATCTAAACCTGTACCTCACCTCGGCCTTCGACAACGAAGGCGGCTGCTGTTGGTGGCACTGCCCAAGGGGCTGGAGCGGAGCGTCGGGCAAGCGGAGCCGAGCGCCCGAGTCACGGAGAGCGGCGCAGGGGTTCAACAGCGGCGTGCACGTCCGGCGTCACCCAGCCACCCAACAACACACGCGCCTAGGCTGTGTGTGTGTGTCTGTGTGAGTCTGTGTGTGTCTGTGTGTCTGCGTGTGTGTGTCTGTGTGTGTGTGTGTCTGTCTGTGTGTCTGTGTATCTGTGGCTGTGTGTCTGTGTGTGTGTGACTGTGTGTCTGTGTGTGTGTGAGTGGTAGTGTCGCGGTTAGCACTACGCTGCGCTACGAACCTGGCGACCCGAGTTCGTTTCCCGCTCACGGCCAACACCAGTGATTATTATCTGAACCGGTCCTGGGCCTCCCCTAGGTTGACTCAGCCTCAGATGAGTACTTGGTGCGGTGTGTAAACATCGCCACTGGGGATACAAAGGCGGCCGGGCGTGGCGCTGGCCACCCACCCCCTCGTGTGCCGTTATGGCCTTCATAGGTGCTCGCTAACAGCACTTGCCCCAACACTCGGTTAATGCTATACTCGGGATCTTTGTCTTCATAAGCGAATGTCCTGGGATAAATGAGTCAACTTGGCACGTGCACAGTTTTAAATTTACTTTGGAAGTTTCTTGAAAAGTTAATCATAATCATCAGCCATGTTCAGTCCACTGCAGGATGAAAGTCACCGCCGCCTCCTGTTTGATGTCACGGGTCCAGCATCTGCCGGCGAGCTGAAGTGATCGCTCCATATGCACGCTGTCGGTGCTCTAGAAACACACATTAATTGTGAAAAGT